>NC_084612.1:52626262-52741262 GCF_033978795.1 Nerophis ophidion | reverse complement strand
TTATTTTTTTACATTTTGGGTAGTCGTTTTTCATAGTTTAGTTTTTTTATGTGGGAGCAAAAATATTATACGCTGAAAAACCACTAAATAATACAAATTAATACCAAATAATAAAAAATAGTGTTTTGAGGGGCCAAGCACCAATGAAGTTGACATCACTTCATTTCAAAGATCTGAGACACAAGTGTTGGGAGCTAAGAGCTCAGTCACAGAAAGTTGTGTCCCTTCTCACGGAAGATCTCTCAGGCCTGGGTGGCATTAGAAGGAGGTATAGAAGCGGTCTCGCTGAGGGAAAGTGGTCCCAACAGGAGATTTTCCAAGGTCTGCCATTATCCACACCCTCCCTCTTCCTTGCCCGGGCTCTGAGTCAAGGCTATTTTAATGGGATTGAGCTCCACAACATCCCCGGGTTTAAAGAACAGGACAAAGGCGATTAAAGCCGAATGATTGACTGCACACAAAGAAATGACCGCAGTTAAAGGAGCCGTATGTAACAATGTCATGTCAAGTCATTTAAAGGAGCCGTATGTAATAATCTAATTTAAAGGATCCATATGTAATAATTTAATGTCAAGTCATCATTAAATGGCCCTTATATGTCAAAAGGTATTAATAAATGATAAATGGGTTGTACTTGTATCGCGCTTTTCTACCTTCAAGGTACTCAAAGCGCTTTGACACTACTTCCACATTTACCCATTCACACACTGATGGAGGGCGCTGCCATGCAAGGGGCTAACCAGCACCCATCAGGAGCAAGGGTGAAGTGTCTTGCTCAGGACACAACGGACGTGATGAAGTTGGTACTAGGTGGGGATTGAACCAGGAACCCTCGAGTTGCGCACGGCCACTCTTCCACTGCGCCACGCCCTCCCGTAATAAATCATGTTCTTTTCCAATACCTCTATAACTAATAACAATAGTTCAAACAGGATATTCGCATTTCAAAATTAGATTTACAGCCCCGAAATCTTGTTATCGCTACCATTTGACCAATTAGAAAGTCTGTGAGTTTGTCACATCCAGGATGTCAGTTACGCACCGCCGTCTTTGTCGAGCTACTGCCACTGGTAAAGTTACTAAACATGTAAGACATTAGTCCATCTAAAAGTTACCATTCTCAATCAAAAGGCAAACTCCATAGCTTGCAAGCTTGTTTGCGCTGGCTTTTGGAAAATCTTATTTTGTTAGCGCAGGTTGAAATAAAAAGTGTCTTTTTTCCTTTACACTTTTGATTGATTGATTGAAACTTTTATTAGTAGATTGCACAGTACAGTACATATTACGTAAAATTGACCACTAAATACGTTTTTTAAATTGTTTAAGTCGGGTTCCACTTGAGACGGTCATGTGACCACCTGGCTCTGTTTGATTGGTCCAAAGTCACCAGTGACTGCATGTGATTGGTGAAACGCAGGCATGCATAGATCCCACTTTGAAGGTCTGTCTAACAAACCAAAACAAACATTAACAGATCGATAAAAATCAGTAGCGAGTAGCGAGCTGAATGTAGATAAATGGAGCGGAGTAAAAGTAGTGTTTCTTCTCTGTAAATATACTCAAGTAAAAGTAAAAGTATGTTGCATAAAAATACTCTTAGAAGTACAATTTATCCCAAAAGTTACTCAAGTAGATGTAATGGAGTAAATGTAGTGCGTTACTACCCACCTCTGAGTGTCAGTGCCTATTTCCTTCTCTATTTGGGTAGTGTCAGTGCCTATTTCCTTCTATATATGGGTAGTGTCAGTGCAATACCAATATTTTGATATCGGGACCAAAATGTATTTCAATACTTTTCGATTCCTTTCTAAATAAAGAGGACGACAAAAAAATGTCATTATTGGCTTTATTTTAACAAAACAATCTTAGGGTACATTAAACATATGTTTCTTGTTGCAATCAAAAAACAATTTAGTCCTTAAATAAAATGTTGAACATACTAGACAACTTGTGTTTTAGTTGTAAGTAAACAAACAAAGACTCCTAATTAGTCTGCTGACGTATAAAGTAACATATTGTGTCATTTATCTACCTATTATTTTGTCTACATTATGAGGGACAAACTGTAAACATGGATTATTAATCTACGTGATAAATTACTGTTAATATCTGCTTACTTTCACTTTTAACATGTTCTATATACACTTCTGTTAAAATGTGATAATAACGTATTCTTCTCTTCTTTGATACTTTACATTAGATTTGTTTGACACCACAAATTTGGGTATCAATCCAACACCAAGTAGTTACAGGATCCTACATTGGTCATATACAAAGTCTTCATGTATCCAGGGACATATTTACTGAGTTTATAAACAAAATATGAATTTTTTAAAAGGAAAAAAGATTTTGTGACGGTAAAAAGTATCGATATAATCATAGTAGTATCGACTAGATACGCTTTTGTACTTGGTATCATTACAGTGGATGTCAGGTGTAGATCCACCGATGGAAATTGTTTAGATTCAGGCGCGCTAGCTTTTGTTAGCGGTGACGCTGGTGAGCTATTGTATCCTCCTACAGTGTGTAGTGAAGCATGTTTAGCTATTCCTCGGCCTCTAGTGATAAGGATACTTGTAAGAAAAATACTTTATTTGTCACCATGGAGGGGAGGATTAGTGATTTAGAAGAAGCTAAAACACTGCTGACTATTGATGGATGTTAGCTGCTAGCTAGCTAGTCCTGTCTTAAAACAGCTCTTCCTGAGGGTGTTCCAGTGTTATAAGTTCACCTTTATCGTACACAATGTGTCTGCTTATAAGTACTCCATGATTGTTTGCTGCCGAACATGCTCCTCTGCTCTTAAAACCAACAATGTCTTTGTTTTCTGATAGTACTGACATATGATTGTTGTGATATTGTACTCAGGCATGAAATAGCTTCATTTCTGTTGGTTAGAGATGTAATTATGGACAAAACGCTTGTCTCTTCAGTTATTATGGTCCCAGCACCTCAACCTCTAGTAAGGGGCGGAGGAAGTTTGAAGTTCCTAGGAGTAGACCAGTCCATGCAGCTGGATTGGGCTGCGTATCTGGCAAGCTCAGTCAGGGAGAGGGGGAGGGGACTAGAGAATTGCGTGATGGCTCCTTTAAAGTCTTCCATTCGCTAAGAGAAGTATCATACAGAGATGCTCTCCAAAATCACAAACCTCCAGGACTTTCATGCGGCGCCTCCTCGTTCAGAGAAAAATCCGCTGCTAACAAAGCGACCTGCAGAGCCTCAGAAGTTCCCAGGCCCGCCCAGAGGCAGTGACCCTCCCAGCCTGCAGGTGAAGTAGCAAAGTAGGACCACCACAGCCATTAGCAGGAGAGCACACAGGGCCGTGGTCCAGACCGTGTGGACCATGGCATCGGCAAGCGTCAGGGGCGCCGAAAAGGGGGGGTAAAGGAGACGGATTCTAGGGGCCCATGATGGACGGGGGCCCAGAGAGGACCCTAATGATGATGAAATTATAGTACAAAGGGGTCCTGTAAAGATACAGGGGCGTTTTCATGGGGCCCAATATCCCTAGCGGCGCCCCTGCCAAGCTTCGAACAAAGTCAATCAAATCCCGCTGGTATGGAGACAAAGGACTAATGCTGCTCCGCTCTTCTCCTCATACCTTTCAAGCTCCTGTTGCTTCACACTCAGAAACTAGGATTAGGATTTGGAGCGCTTAGAGGGACACTCAGGTGACCTGCAAACCGCCACCTTTTAAACCATGGAGATTTTGGCAAAGATGTAGCCACATATCAAAACAAAGCATACTATTTACACTCTTTAATGATGTATTTGATCCTCCCTCGTGCCATTAAAGTACTAGTCAAGTTCTCTTCTCGAGTGGCTAGCAGCTAATTATGTGTATCCATCCAAGGCTAAACTAATAATGATCACCTCCGTTACAGCAAATAACCTGCATTGCCTTGAAGTTCACAATCATTATGACAGACAACAACACACACCTCTTTTGGGGGGGATTTAAAAGATGATTAAAAAAACGCTGAGTCACTGTTATAGCCTTCAAAGCCCCTAAAACGTACTTCAAACGTCCATCAACGTTGTATATACAATGATGCAAGAGTACAGTATCTTAGCACTAACAGGAGTAGTTACGTATCACATTTTATATACAATGATGAAAGTGTATCTGAGTACTAAAAGGATTAGTTAAGTATCACATTTTATGTACAATGATAAAAGTGTATCTGAGTACTAACATTAAGTATCACATTTTATATACAATGATCCAAGAGTATCTGAGCACTAACAGGAGAAATTTCGTATCACTTTTTATATTCAATGATGAAAGTGTATCTGAGTCCAAACAGGACTAGTTAAGTATCACATTTTATATACAATGACACAAGTATATCTGAGCACTAACAGGAGTAGTTAAGAATCAGTGGTCTGTCTAGTCCTCTCTCACCACAATTCCAGTCTTTCACTTCTGTCCATTCTACGCGCAACAAATGACTTAACTCTGTTACGCTTAACAGAGTTAAGTCATTCATTTTTATCCGAAGGGAAAACATTTGATTTTACTGTTAATTGTACATGTACAAAAAACACAATAAAGAAATGTTTAAAAAAAACTATAGTACTTATGACTGATGCAGGGTTGTTTTATACAAACACACACACACACACATTTAAAATGATGACAGAGGTTTGTAATTTTCGTCATAGGTACACTTCAACTGTGAGAGACAGAATGTGAAAAAAAATCCAGGAATTCACATTGTAGGAATTTTAAAGAATTTACTTGTAAATTATGGTGGAAAATAAGTATTTGGTCAATAACAAAAATTCAACTCAATACTTTGTAGCATATACTTTGTTGGCAATAACAGAGGTCAAACGATTACTATAGGTCTTTACCAGGTTTGCACACACAGTAGCTGGTATTTTGGCCCATTCCTCTATGCAGATCTTCTCGAGAGCAGTGATGTTTTGGGGCTGTCGCCGAGCAACACTGACTTTCAACTCCCTCCACAGATTTTCTATGGGGTTGAGGTCTGGAGACTGGCTAGGCCACTCCAGGACTTTCAAATGCTTCTTACGGAGCCACTCCTTCATTGCCCGGGCGGTGTGTTTGGGATCATTGTCATGCTAGAAGACCCAGCCACGTTTCATCTTCAAAGCACTCACTGATGGAAGGAGGTTTTGGCTCAAAATCTCACGATACATGGCCCCATTCATTCTTTCCTTAACACGGATCAGTCGTCCTGTCCCCTTAGCAAAAAAACAGCCCCAAAGCATGATGTTTCCACCCCCATGCTTCACAGTAGGTCTGGTGTTCTTGGAATGAAACTCTGTGTTCTTCTTCCTCCAAACACGACGAGTTGAGTTTATACCAAAAAGTTTTATTTTGGTTTCATCTGACCACATGACATTCTCCCAATCCTCTGCTGTATCATCCATGTGCCCTCTGGCAAACTTCAGACGGGCCTGGACATGCACTGGCTTAAGCAGGGGGACACATCTGGCACTGCAGGATTCGATTCCCTGTCGGCGTAGTGTGTTACTGATCAATCAATCAATCAATCAATCAATGTTTACTTATATAGCCCTAAATCACTAGTGTCTCAAAGGGCTGCACAAACCACCACGACATCCTCGGTAGGCCCACATAAGGGCAAGGAAAACTCACACCCAGTGGGACATCGGTGACAATAATGACCCAGTGGGACGTCGGTGACAATGATGACTATGAGAACCTTAGAGAGGAGGAAAGCAATGGATGTCGAGCGGGTCTAACATGGTACTGTGAAAGTTCAATCCACAATGGATCCAACACAGTCGCGAGAGTCCAGTCCAAAGCGGATCCAACAGAGCAGCGAGAGTCCCGTTCACAGCGGAGCCAGCAGGAAACCATCCCAAGCGGAGGCGGATCAGCAGCGCAGAGATGTCCCCAGCCGATACACAGGCAAGTAGTACATGGCCACCGGATCGGACCGGACCCCCTCCACAAGGGAGAGTGGGATATAGAAGAAAAAGAAAAGAAACGGCAGATCAACTGGTCTAAAAAGGGAGTCTATTTAAAGGCTAGAGTATACAAATGAGTTTTAAGGTGAGACTTAAATGCTTCTACTGAGGTGGCATCTCGAACTGTTACCGGGAGGGCATTCCAGAGTACTGGAGCCCGAACGGAAAACGCTCTATAGCCCGCAGACTTTTTTTGGGCTTTGGGAATCACTAACAAGCCGGAGTCCTTTGAACGCAGATTTCTTGCCGGGACATATGGTACAATACAATCGGCAAGATAGGATGGAGCTAGACCGTGTAGTATTTTATACGTAAGTAGTAAAACCTTAAAGTCACATCTTAAGTAAACAGGAAGCCAGTGCAGGTGAGCCAGTACAGGCGTAATGTGATCAAACTTTCTTGTTCTTGTCAAAAGTCTAGCAGCCGCATTTTGTACCAACTGTAATCTTTTAATGCTAGACATGGGGAGACCCGAAAATAATACGTTACAGTAGTCGAGGCGAGACGTAATAAACGCATGGATAATGATCTCAGCGTCTTTAGTGGACAGAATGGAGCGAATTTTAGCGATATTACAGAGATGAAAGAAGGCCGTTTTAGTAACGCTTTTAATGTGTGCCTCAAAGGAGAGAGTTGGGTCAAAGATAATACCCAGATTCTTTACCGTGTCGCCTTGTTTAATTGTTTGGTTGTCAAATGTTAGAGTTGTATTATTAAATAGAGTTCGGTGTCTAGCAGGACCGATAATCAGCATTTCCGTTTTTTTGGCGTTGAGTTGCAAAAAGTTAGCGGACATCCATTGTTTAATTTCATTAAGACACGCCTCCAGCTGACTACAATCCGGCGTGTTGGTCAGCTTTAGGGGCATGTAGAGTTGGGTGTCATCAGCATAACAGTGAAAGCTAATACCGTATTTGCGTATGATGTCACCTAGCGGCAGCATGTGGATGCTGAAGAGTGCAGGGCCAAGGACCGAACCCTGGGGAACTCCACACGTTACCTTAACGTAGTCCGAGGTCACATTGTTATGGGAGACACATTGCATCCTATCAGTAAGATAAGAGTTAAACCAAGACAGGGCTAAGTCTGACATACCAATTCGTGTTTTGATACCTTCTAATAAAATATTATGATCGACGGTATCGAAAGCAGCGCTAAGATCGAGGAGCAGCAACATAGATGACGCATCAGAATCCATCGTTAGCAATAGATCATTAGTCATTTTTGCGAGGGCTGTCTCCGTGGAGTGATTTGCCCTGAAACCGGATTGAAAGGTTTCACATAGATTGTTAGACGCTAAGTGTTCATTTAACTGCTCCGCAACAATATTTTCAAGGATTTTTGAAATAAAGGGAAGGTGAGACACCGGTCGGTAGTTTACCATGAGGTCAGGATCGAGGTTAGGTCTTTTAAGAAGAGGATGAATAACCGCTTTTTTGAATGCTAGGGGAACAGTGCCCGAGGAGAGTGATAAGTTTATAATATTTAGCACTGATGGACCTAATAATACAAAGAGCTCCTTGATCAGTTTCCCAGGAAGAGGGTCAAGTAAACATGTTGTCTGTTTTATTCCATTTACACGTTGTAACAATTCCTCTAATGTTATTTCCTCAAAACGAGATGGTTACTGATGGTAACCTTTGTTACTTTGGTCCCAGCTCTCTACAGGTCATTCACCAGGTCCCCCCGTGTGGTTCTTGGATTTTTGCTCACCGTTCTCATGATCATTTTGACCCCACGGGATGAGATCTTGCGTGGAGCCCCAAATCGGGGGAGATTATCAGCTGTCTTGTATGTCTTTCATTTTCTGATAATTGCTCCCACAGTTGATTTTTTTTTTTTCACACCAAGCTGCTTGCCTATTGTAAATTCACTCTTCCCAGTCTGGTGCAGGTCTACAATTCTTTTCCTGGTGTCTTTCGACAGCTCTTTGGTCTTGGCCATAGTGGAGTTTGGAGTCTAACTGTTTGAGGCTGTGTACAGATGTCTTTTATACAGATAAAGAGTTCAAACAGGTTCCATTAATACCGGTAATGAGTGGAGGACAGAAGAGCATCTTAAAGAAGAAGTTACAGGTCTGTGAGAGCCAGATATCTTCCTTGTTTGAAGTGAACAAATACTTATTTTCCACCATAATTTACAAATAAATTCTTTAAAATTCCTACAATGTGAATTCCTGGATTTTTTTTTTCACATTCTGTGTGTCACAGTTGAAGTGTACCTATGATAAAATTACAGACCTCTGTCAGTATTTTAAGTGGGAGAACTTGCACAATCGGTGGCTGACTAAATACTTTTCCCCCCACTGTGTTTATATATATTTATAAATATATATAGAAAAGTATGTATAAATATATATGTTGTTTGTCCATCTGACCCCGAAAGGGAATAAGCGGTAGAAAATGGATGGATGGATGGATGGTTTGTCCATTAGTGTTGACCCTGCGATGAGGTGGCGAATTGTCCAGGGTGTTCACCGCCTTCCGCCCGATTGTAGCTGGAAAAAAAAACTAAATACATTTTTACTATATTTTGCTAAAAACATCAAAATTAATTGTATTTTTATTTGTATTTTTTCTGACTCCTTATTACATCCAGCCATAGAAATATACATTAAAATACACATATTTGAAGTAATTAATTTTAAATGATCATAAAAATTCATTTAAAATTACCATATTTAATTATTAAAATAATGTTTATCAATAACTATGCAAGTAAGCTTTATGGAGTTAACTCTGTACATCCCTTCTTTATTTCCTGTGCATGTGGTATCAAACATTCCCGTTTGCATCAATGCCAGAAGGAAGAATACATCATGGTCACTGGTATCGGAGTTTTGAAAGATGTACTCTTGATGTGGAGTTTTGAAAGATGTACTCTTGATGCGGATGGTGTTCTGCTGACTTCGACTGCGGATGTTGTGGATCGGAAGAGGGAATACTTCGAAGACCTCCTCAATCCCACCAACACGTCTTCCTTTGAGAAAGCGGTGCCTGGGGAATCTGTGATGGGCTCTCCTATTTCTGGGGCTAAGGTTGCTGAGGTAATTAAAAAGTTCCTCGGAGGCAAGGCCCCGGGGGTAGATGAGATCCGCCCAGAGTGGGCCTACCGAGGATGTCGTAGTGGTTTGTGTTGTGGTTTGTGCAGCCCTTTGAGACACTAGTGATTTAGGGCTATATAAGTAAATATTGATTGATTGAGTTCCTTAAGGCTCTGGATGCTGTGGGGCTGTCTTGGTTGACAAGACTCTGCAGCATCGCGTGGACATCAGGGGCAGTACCTCTGGATTGGCAGACCGGGGTGGTGGTCCCTCTCTTTAAGAAGGGGGGCCGCAGGGTGTGTTCCAACTATTGTGGGATCACACTCCTCAGCCTTCCCGGTAAGGTTTATTCAGGTGTACTGGAGAGGAGGCTACGCCGGATAGTCGAACCTCGGATTCAGGAGGAACAGTGTGGTTTTCGTCCTGGTCGTGGAACTGTGGACCAGCTCTATACTCTCGGCAGGGTTCTTGAGGGTGCATGGGAGTTTGCCCAACCAGTCTACATGTGCTTTGTGGACTTGGAGAAGGCATTCGACCGTGTCCCTCGGGAAGTCCTGTGGGGAGTGCTCAGAGAGTATGTCCCTGTATGATCAGTGTCAGAGCTTGGTCTGCATTGCTGGCAGTAAGTCGGACACGTGTCCAGTGAGGGTTGGACTCCGCCAAGGCTGTCCTTTGTCACCGATTCTGTTCATAACTCTGGTCATGAGCTTTGGGTCATGACCAAAAGGATAAGATCACGGGTACAAGCGGCCGAAATTAGTTTCCTTCGCCGGGTGGCGGGGCTCTCCCTTAGAGATAGGGTGAGAAGCTCTGCCATCCGAGAGGAACTCAAAGTAAAGCCGCTACTCCTCCACATCGAGAAGAGCCAGATGAGGTGGCTTGGGCCTCTGGTCAGGATGCCACCCGAACGCCAACCTAGGGAGGTGTTTAGGGCACGTCCAACCGGTAGGAGGCCACGGGGAAGACCCAGGACACGTTGGGAAGACTATGTCTCCCGGCTGGCCTGGGAACGCCTCGGGATCCCCCGGGAAGAGCTGGACATAGTGGCTGGGGAGAGGGAAGTCTGGGCTTCCCTGCTTAAGCTGCTGCCCCCGCGACCCGACCTCGGATAAGCGGAAGATGATGGATGGATGGATGGATGGATGGATACTCTTGATATCAGAGACTTAAATAGTATCATAGTCGTAAATAGTATCATAGTTTTAATGGTATTATAGTATTTAATGGTATAATGGTCTTAAGTGGTATCGTAGTCTTTAATGGTATCCATCCACTACAGGCGCTGTAGTGGCTGTTGGCAGGAGCTCTGTGCTCTTGTGTCATCCTTTTGTGTTTTCCTCTTGTTTTCATGTGTTATATTTTTTGCCTTTTGGTCCGAGACTCTTTGGGACTGTGTGACAAGGGGTGGCACTTTCGTGACCTCTGTTGTGCTTTTTTTGTGGACTTCTGGATCTGACTCCCCGGGAGCCTTTTGGCCATGGAGACCAGCTGCTGGGTCCCTGCCACACCGGAGTCGGTTTGGAGGGACTGGAGGAGATGCGGATGAGGGAATAGGTTGCGGAGCTAGCACTGAGCGCCGGGACGGGGAGGCTTCGCGGTGTCTTGGCTGGGTGAGCAGGTGTCAGACACCTCAGTTTCCTTGGACGTATCCTCGCTCATCCATGCGGACTGCACACTGGCCGAGAGTGAAGTCGGCTGTCTTGGTTGCTTTGTTGGGTCTGCTCTTGTCTCTGGCCATGCTCTCTCCACCCCAGCGAACGATGGCGTGGAACACCGCAGAGGCCACCACAGTGTATATGTTTATTTTACTTTTTATTCATAGCTGTATGTGGAAGTGGCTGGATGCATCTGCTGCTTTAATGTATTTAATATATTTTGTGTTCTTTGATGTTTCCCTCTTACACACATGTGAGAGGGATGTGTACTATGGCTATGAGTTGTTGTTTTTTTCCCTTGGCCTCAGTCTGGACCCCCTCTCCTGGGCCCAGGCTTAGACCGAATTTTTATTTTTTTAAATTTTATTTTATCCCCCCTCCCCCTTTTTTTGTAAAGGCCGCTGGAAGCCGGCAGACCCGTCAGCGATCCTTTTCTGTCTCCCTGTAATGTTTGTCTGATCTTGAATGGGATTGTGATGAAAATTGTAATTTTCCTGAAGGAATAAATAGAGTTTTATCTAATCTAATCCATCCATTTTCCATCCATTTTCTACCGCTTATTCCCTTTCGGGGTCGCGGGGGGCGCTGGCGCCTATCTCAGCTACAATCGGGCGGAAGGCAGGGTACACCCTGGACAAGTCGCCACCTAATCTAATCCATCCATCCATTTTCTACCGTTTATTCACTTTTGGGGTCGCGGGCGCTGGCGCCTATCTCAGCTACAATCTTAGTATCATAGTTTTAATGGTATCATAGTATTTAATGGTATTATGGTCTTAAGTGGTATTGTAGTCTTTAATGGTATCATGGTCTTAAATGGTATCATAGTATTTAATAGTATCATGGTCTTAAATTGTATCATAGTCTTAAATGGTCTCATAGTCTTAAAATGTATTATAGTCCCAAATGGTATCATAGTTTTAATGTATCATAGTCTTAAATTGTCCATAGTCTTAAATGGTATCATAATCTTAAATGGTATCATAGTCTTTAATGGTATCATAGTCTTAAATGGTATCATAGTCTTTAATGGTATAATGGTCTTAAATGGTATCATAGTCTTAAATGTCTTAAATTGTATTATAGTCTCAAATGGTATCATAGTTTTAATGTATCATAGTCTTAAATTGTCCACAGTCCTAAATGGTCCATAGTCTTGGATGGTATCATAGTCTCAACAATGGTATCATAGTCCATAGTCTTAAATGGTATAGTCTTAAATGGTCCATAGTCTTAAATAGTATCATATTCTTAAAGGGTCCATAGTTTTAAATGGTATCATAGTCTTAAATGGTCCATAGTCTTAGATGGTATCATATTCTCAAAAATGGTATTATAGTCCATAGTTTTAAATGGTGTCATAATCTTAAATGGTATAATAGTCTTAAATGGTCCTTAGTCCTAAATAGTATCATAATCTTAAATAGTTCATAGTTTTGAATCGTATCATAGTCTTAAATGGTCCATAGTCTTAGATGGTATCATAGTCTTAGTTGGTATCAAAGTCTTGGATAAGGGGTCTCAAACATGCGGCCCGCGAGACGTTATTTTTCAGGCTGCACTTTGATATGACAATTTAATGTTGGTACGGCCCGCGAGTTTAATATAAACGGCGCTTGACAGCGTCATACTTGTCAACGTTCCCATTTTTCCCGGGTGTTCCCTAAATTTCAGTGCATCCATTTTCTCGAAATCCCTGCCGATTTTTACCCAATCAACAGTATTCAGGGGGTGCCATAATGGCGTTGCCTTTAGCGCCCTCTACATCATGTATAGATAGCATGCAAACCCAGTTATATATTGTAAATGGCTGAGCAGTACGCACATTCAATATTGCAAGACATATTTGATCAACAGCTACACAGGTCACACTGAGGGTGGCCGTAAAAAAACTTTAACACTTACAAATATGTGCCGGACTGTGGACCCACATCAAACAAGAATGACAAACACATTTCAGGAGAACATCCGCACCGTAATACAACATAAACGCAACAGAACAAATACCCAGAATCCCATGCAGCCCTAACTCTTCCGGGCTACAATATACACACCCCCGCTACCACTAACCGCCCACGCCTCCACCCTCTCTACTTGCGTCAGTTGAGGTGGTGTATGTAGCCCGGGAGAGTTAGGGCTGCAAGGTGTTCTGGGTATTTGTTCTCTTGTGTTTAAGTTGTGTTAGAATGTTCTCCCAAAACGTGTTTTTCATTCTTGTTTGGTGTGGGTTCAAAGTGTGGTGCATATTTGTACCAGTGTTAAAGTTGTTCATACGGCCACCCTCAGTGTGACCTGTATGGCTGTTGACTAAGTACGTCTTGCAGCCGCTAAGATTATTCTGCACAAGTCTCACACAACAGGATACTAGGCTGTCACTATGGTTGGGTGATGTAAAAGCAAGCGTGATGATAAGTTGTACAACAGTAGTCCTTCTTATTGAGAGTACGCAAACCCCAGGGGGTACGTGAAGATATGCCAAGGGACAGGTAAGATTTATTAAAAATATTCTAAAAAATATCAGCGATTCATAATTACTGTATGAATATATTTATTGGATAATACTTCAACAAAATATGAATGTAAGTTCATAAACTGTGAAAAGAAATGCAACAATGCAATGTTCAGTGTTGACAGCTAGATTTTGTGGACATGTTCCATAAATATTGATGTTAAAGATATCTTTTTTTGTGAAGAAATGTATAGAATTAAGTTCATGTATCCAGATGCATCTCTATTACAATCCCCAAAGAGGGCACTTTAAGTTGATTATTACTTCTATGTGTAGAAATCTTTATTTATAATTGAATCACTTGTGTATTTTTTAACACGTTTTTTTAGTTATTTTTATATCTTTTTTTCCAAATAGTACAAGAAAGACTACTACAAATGAGCAATAATTTGCACTGTTATACAATTTAGTAAATCAGAAACTGATGGCATAGTACTGTATTTTTATTCTTTATCTCTTTTTTTCAACCAAAAATGCTTTGCTCTGATTAATGGGTACTTGAATGAAAAAAATGTTCACTGGGGGTACATCACTGAAAAAAAGAACCACTGTTGTAGAGGACATTAAAGGCAGTGCAGTCACGGCGGCCCTTAATAATGTCGGCCGGGTGAAAATTGGGAAAAATTCGGGAAAATTGTTGCACCAGTAGATTGTCGGGTGGTGCACTGAAATTCAGGAGTCTCCTGGAAAAATCGTGAGGGTTGGCAAATATGTTGCTAGGGCGGGAAAGCATTCATAGAAGGTGAATTCATTAAAAAGTGCATGTTAGATTTTTTTAAGAAATCATTTCTCGCGGACCAGCCTCACCCAGTTTCTGCATCCAGTGGCCCCCAGGTAAATTGAGTTTACCTGGTAAATTGATATTATTTAAGACTATGACACTATGGTGTCAAAGTCTTAAATGGTTTCATAGTCTTAAAAAGTATCATAGTCTTAAATAATATCATAGTCTTAAATAGTATCGTATTCCTAAAAGTGGTGGCATCTTGAGCTTTGAGAATCGTGTGTATTTGTAGAAATTGTTCCAGTCAGTAAGAAGGGAGCAGACATGATTGGTGCCAGAATGATCACCTTCTAAAACATTTGTTTTTCACCAGTATGAGTTGGTAGTTGTTGAGTTATTCTGTACTATTGACTTTGTGTTGGTCAAACAATTGTACGTAATAAGAGAACAAGTTTAAAATGTTGTTAAAAGCGTCAACAGCACTTACCGTAAATTAATGTCAAAATGTACGATAATTGCATGCAATCGGTATTGGTATCGGCCAATCTCACTCAAAACTTAAATCGGAACATCCCTGTTTTTCTTCCGATTCTTCGCCTGGCCTTGAAGGGGAACTGCACATTTTTTACCTATTATTCGCAATCCTCATGAGAGACAAGAACACTTATGTATTTTTCTTTTATTGATGCATTTTAATTTGTCATACCTTTTAGGTAGCTAGCAATGATGCTAATGGGAATAGTCCATTAAATCAGTGCAAATATGCACCTAAAAAGCACTAACAATACCACCATTACATCATGTCACCTGAATATTAACCAAGTGTTTTTAGCAATATTTTTAATAAAAACTTTTACGCAAAATATTTTTAGCAGCGCCTCGATCTAAGAGTGCTAACTAGCTGGTGCAGTTACCATGTTGACATACTGAGCTGCTGCTCATGATGGCCTGTTAGCTGGTGAAAGTTAACTCCGGATTATAAATGATGCTTCTCACCTGGATAGGAGAAGGTTGTGGACCTAAACCCAGAAGTTGCTCATCTGACATTCAACTTATACCCAGGATATGGCAGGAAAGACACAAAAAGACGCTAGTTTGCAATACCTGCTTCTTTTTTTTTAACCCTTTGTAAAGATTATGATTAATTCTTCAGCTGACTGGGAAGATGTAAACATCCCAGTGAGAGCAGACATTGTACAGTAAGATATTGGTTTAATATGTTTGTTATCTCTCATGAAGTCTGCCATGATTAGTAGGAAAAACGAACGTTGTGATGTGTCTATGAAAATAATACACCGCTGCATGCTTAAAATGAGCAAACTATGTAAATATTACATATTACTATAAATGTTACTGCATGACATATATACTTACATCATATATATATTACATGTTATTATGAATGTTACTACATGACATATATACTTACATCATGTATATATTACGTTATTATGAATGTTACTACATGACATGTATACTTACATCATGTATGTATTACATGTTATTATGAATGTTACGACATGACATATATACTTACATCATGTATATATTACATGTTATTATGGATGTTACTAGATACTACATATACACTTACATAATGTATATATAACATGTTATCATAAATGTTACTACATGACCTATATACTTACATCATGTAAATATTACATGTTGTTATGAACGTTATTACATTGCATATATACTTACATCATATATATATTACATGTTATTATGAATGTTACTACATGACATATATACTTAGATCATGTATACAATACATGTTATTATAAATGTTAGTACACGACATACATACTTACATCATGTATATATTAAATGTCATTATGAATGTTACTACATGACATATATACTTAGATAATGTGCAAACCCCGTTTCCATATGAGTTGAGAAATTGTGTTAGATTGAAATATAAACAGAATACATCCATCCATCCATCCATTTTCTACCGCTTATTCCCTTTCGGGGTTGCGGGGGGCGCTGGCGCCTATCTCAGCTACAATCGGGCGGAAGGCAGGGTACACCCTGGAGAAGTCGCCACCTCATCACAGGGCCAACACAGATAGACAGACAACATTCAATGATTTGCAAATCATTTTCAACCCATATTCAGTTGAATATGCTACAAAGGCAACATATTTGATGTTCAAACTGATAAACATTTTTTTTTTTGCAAATAATCATTAACTTTACAATCTGATGCCAGCAACAAGTGACAAAGAAGTTGTGAAAGGTGGCAATAAATACTGATAAAGTTGAGAAATGCTCATCAAACACTTATTTGGAACATCCCACAGGTGTGCAGGCTAATTGGGAACAGGTGGGTGCCATGATTGGGTATAAAAGCAGCTTCCATGAAATGCTAAGTAATTCACAAACAAAGATGGGGCGAGGGTCACCAATTTGTAAGCAAATTGTCGAACAGTTTTAGAACAACATTTCTCAACAAGCTATTGCAAGGAATTTAGGAATTTTACCATCTACGGTCCGTAAAATCATCAAAAGGTTCAGAGAATCTGGAGAAATCACTGCAGGTAAGTGATGATATTACGGACCTTTGACCCCTCAGGTGGTACTGCATCAAAAACCGACATCAGTGTGTAAAGGATATTACCACATGGGTTCAGGAACACTTCATAAAACCACTGTCAGTATCTACAGTTGGTCGTTACATCTGTAAGTGCAAGTTAAAACTCTGCTATGCAAAGCAAAACCCATTTATCAACAACACTCAGGAACGCCGCTGGCTTAGCTGGGCCCGAGTTCATCTAAGATGGACTGATGCAAAGTGGAAAAGTGTTCAGTGGTCTGACGAGTCCACATTTCAAATTATATTTGAAAACTGTGGACGTGGTATCCTCCGGAACAAAGATGAAAATAACTATCCAGATTGTTATAGGCGCAAAGTTCAAAAGCCAGCATCTGTGATGGTATGGGGGTGTATTAGTGCCCAAGGCATGGGTAACTTACACATTTGTGAAGGCACCATTAATGATGAATGGTCCATACCGGTTTTGGAGCAACATACCGCATTTCCTTGAATTGCCACCGGGGCGCAAATTAATTTAAAACCTCTTCTCACTCCTGCGCTTACCAAAGGCATGCGGTAAAAGTAAGCATGCGCTAATTATTTTAAAACCTCTTCTCACTCCGGCACTTACCAAAGGCATGGAATAAAAATTCCATCGCTACATCTGTAAGTGCAAGTTAAAACTCTGCTATGCAAAGCAAAACCCATTTATCAACAACACCCAGGAACGCCGATGGCTTTGCTGGGCCCGAGTTCATCTAAGATGGACTAATGCAAAGTGGAAAAGTGTTCGGTGGTGTGACGAGTCCACATTTCAAATTATATTTGAAAATTGTGGACGTGGTGTCCTCCGGAACAAAGATGAAAATAACTATCCGGATTGTTATAGGCGCAAAGTTCAAAAGCCAGCATCTGTGATGGTATGGGGGTGTATTAGTGCCCAAGGCATGGGTAACTTACACATATGTGAAGGCACCATTAATGATGAATGGTCCATACAGGTTTTGGAGCAACATACCGCATTTCCTTGAATTGCCACCGGGGCGCTAATTAATTTAAAACCTCTTCTCACTCCTGCGCTTACCAAAGGCATGCAGTAAAAGTAAGCATGCGCTAATTATTTTAAAACCTGTTCTCACTCCGGCACTTACCAAAGGCATGGAATAAAAAATTGAGTGTGATGTAAGCTTAGACCTTAAATTCTACTGAATAGCTCTTAATCTTCTTCCCTTCATGCGATTTCAAATTACCGGTATTGAAAACAGCCTCCTCCATTTTGAAAATGATGACAGGGGAAGTGTCACTCGTGACGTCACGAGTTTGACCAGGCGGTAATACTAAGCATGCGCTAATTATTTTGCGAAGCGAGTTTGACCTGGCAGTAATTCAAGGCAGGCGTATACTATATGCCCTGCGGCAATTCAAGGAAATACGGTATGTTGTCATCCAAGCAACGTTATCATGGACGCCCCTGCTTGTTACAACAGCGTGGCTTCGTAGTAAAAGAGTGCGGGTACGAGACTGGCCTGCCTGCAGTCCAGACCTGTCTCCCATGGAAAATGTGTGGCGTATTATGAAGCGTAAAATACGACCGCGGAGACCCTGGACTGTTGAACGAATGAAGCTCTACATAAAACAAGAATGGGAAATAATTCCCCTTTCAAAGCTTCAACAATTAGTTTCCTCAGCTCCCAAACGAGTGTTGAGTGTTGTTAAAAGAAAAGGTGATGTAACACAGTGGTGGACATGCCCTTTCCCAACTACTTTGGCACGTGTTGCACCCATGAAATTCAAAGTTAGTTATTATTTGCAAAAAAAATCAAGTTTATGAGTTTGAACATCAAATATCTTGTCTTTGTAGTGCATTCAACTGAATATGGGTTGAAAAAGATTCGCAAATCATTGTATTCCATTTATATTTACATCTAGCACAATTTCCCAACTCATATGGAAACAGGGTTTGTATTTATATATATATATATATATATATATATATATATATATATATATATATATATATATATATATATATATATATATATTAAGGGTGGGCAAATTAATGCGTTAATTACGAGTTAACTCATCAATCTATTAACGCCGACAATTATTTTATCGCACATTTGCGTATGTTGTTTACATGCTTTTATTTTGTTAACGCCTTTTCTTAACAAGATGGCGACGCCCGGATGGGCTTCGGCGTCGAGGGGCTCTTGGTAAAGATGGAACATTTGGCAAAAATACAGGACAATTCTGCAAATTTCATGGCTGGCTTACAGTGTGGTCATTCCGGGATCACTTACGACCGCCAGACAATTCTGGATGTGGATAGATCGGGCCGTTTTGGACTGAATGACGCATGCTTGCTAGACCGGCTAGCTAGCATGGGAATACTTTGCCGGCTACATCCAGCGGCCTGTGAAGCAGCGGAGTATATGTGTTGTCTGTCTATTTATCAATAATGCAGACGAAGCGTGTTGACTGAGTTCTTAACGTTTACTTTCAGAGCGTGCATATCACAACATACAAGATGCCGTCATGGCGACACACAACCTACCGCGCATGCTCGTCACTCCTGTTGCATGCTGGGTAGGGTAGTTCTTTTTTTCCCTGGCTCATAACATCACAATATAGTACCATGTATATGATCAATCAATCAATCAATGTTTATTTATATAGCCCCAAATCACAAATGTCTCAAAGGACTGCACAAATCATTACGACTACAACATCCTCGGAAGAACCCACAAAAGGGCAAGGAAAACTCACACCCAGTGGGCAGGGAGAATTCACATTCAGTGGGACGCCAGTGACAATGCTGACTATGAGAAACCTTGGAGAGGACCTCAGATGTGGGCAACCCCCCCCTCTAGGGGACCGAAAGCAATGGATGTCGAGCGGGTCTAACATGATACTGTGAAAGTTCAATCCATAGTGGCTCCAAGACAGCAGTGAGAGTCCCGTCCACAGGAAACCATCTCAAGCGGATCAGCAGCGTAGAGATGTCCCCAACCGATACAGGCGAGCGGTCCATCCTGGGTCCCGACGAGCGGTCCATCCTGGGTCTCGACTCTGGACAGTCAGTACTTCATCCATGGTCATCGGACCGGACCCCCTCCACAAGGGAGGGGGGGACATAGGAGAAAGAAAAGAAGCGGCAGATCAACCGGTCTAAAAAGGAGGTCTATTTAAAGGCTAGAGTATACAGATGAGTTTTAAGATGAGACTTAAATGCTTCTACTGAGGTAGCATCTCGAACTGTTACCGGGAGGGCATTCCAGAGTACTGGAGCCCGAACGGAAAACGCTCTATAGCCCGCAGACTTTTTTTGAGCTCTAGGAATCACTAATAAGCCGGAGTCTTTTGAACGCAGATTTCTTGCCGGGACATACGGTACAATACAATCGGCAAGATAGGCTGGAGCTAGACCGTGTAGTATTTTATACGTAAGTAGTAAAACCTTAAAGTCACATCTTAAGTGCACAGGAAGCCAGTGCAGGTGAGCCAGTACAGGCGTAATATGATCAAACTTTCTTGTTCTTGTCAAAAGTCTAGCAGCCGCATTTTGTACCAACTGTAATCTTTTAATGCTTTTAATGATGCATTCAGTTTATCAAAGCACCAAGCAAACAATCGGAAAATTCCCATCATATCAATTCCTAGATATGGTCATGATTGTTTTAAGTGCACTACGCAGAATAAACACAACATTATTAATATTGCTACTACAGATAATTTGATCAAAAATTCCCTAAAACAGCCCACTACCTATAATATAGGTTTTTTAAACATAAGATCCCTGATAAAAAAAATGTTTCTGCTGTTACCTCAGAAATTGTCTGTTCAGATGTTATGATTGTGGCTCAGAGATTTGTATGTAGATTATATTTATTTTCCATAACAAACAGGATAACTTAAATACCCTGGCAGTGGCAATAAGCTTAAATGTTTGCATTTACATTTTTTGAGTTGATTTTCATAAAATATGCTATTTAACTGCTACTGTTTAACAAGGACTGATTTAAATTGTGTTTGCACAACAAATGTTTTGGCGCTTTTGTTCATGTGGGAGAATATTCCAATAAAGGTGCACTACACACTACTTTTGAATTCATTATTGGGCTTTGCGTATACAATGCAGTTAATCGCGATTAATCGGAGAAATAGTGCGATTAACTTCGATTAAAATTTGTAATCGTTGCCCAGCCCTAATATGTATATATGTATGTATATATATATATATATATATATATATATATATACATATATAGGGACGGCGTGGCGCAGTGGAAGAGTGGCCGTGCGCAACCCGAGCGTCCCTGGTTCAATCCCCACCTAGTACCAACCTCGTCACGTCCGTTGTGTCCTGAGCAAGACACTTTACCCTTGCTCCTGATGGGTGCTGGTTGGCGCCTTGCATGGCAGCTCCCTCCATCAGTGTGTGAATGTGTGTGTGAATGTGTGTGTGAATGGGTAAATGTGGAAGTAGTGTCAAAGCGCTTTGAGTACCTTGAAGGTAGAAAAGCGCTATACAAGTACAACCCATTTATCATTTATATATATGCAGGGTTTCCCACACATTCATTTATTTGTGGCGGCACGCCACGAAAGAATTACGGCCGCCACAAATAAAGAAAAAAATAATAATGAAAAAAAATATATACATATATATATATATATAATTTTTTTTCGGCTTTTGACTCGATCGACCGCTCATAAAAGCAATGGGACTCTGTCTGTGAATGGAGTTTGTAGTTACATATTATATAAATATGTAAATATTATATAAATATGTATATAAATATGTACATAAAGGGTTGTAATTATATTCCAACTCCGCGTTCTTCTTGGTCATCGCCGCCGCTGCCCCCCCGCAGCCCGACCACACCACCGCAAATAGATGCCTGACCTGTGGGAAACACTGATATATATATATATATATATATATATATATATATATATATATATATATACATCCGTATAAAATGCTCATATGACATTGACATCTGTTTTCAAAAACCTGCATTGCTGCATTGCAAGGGAAGTGAGACTTCATAGCCGTGCTTTGCACTTTTTTCCTTTCACATCCTGCTTATTAAAGCATACAATAGAATGAATATACACATATATATATATATATATATATATATATATATATATATATATATATATATATATATATATACATACAAACCCCATATATATATATATATATATATATATTCATTCTATTGTACAAACTATATATATATATATATATATATATATTTTTTTTTTAATTGTTTTATTTTTATTTTTTTTATCTATTTTTTAAATTTTATTTATTTATTTTTTTTCCATTTTATTGTATGCTATAATAAGCAGGATGTGAAAGGAAAAAACTGCAAAGCACGGCCGTGAAGTCTCACTTCACTTGCCATGCAGGAATTTTGGAAACAGCTGTCACTGTCAAATGAGCATTTTATACGGATGCTGTACTGATATCATATAATGATCTGATTGCGTGATGCTGCGTGGAAGAGCACAACAGTACTCTAGCAATATTCTGTGTGAAAGGCAGAGACTGACAAATCTGCTGAACTTTTCAGGGGAACAGCACACCTACCATTCTCAATCCTTGTGTGGAACAAGCACAAATATTGTTTTGCTTTTTTAAGCATTCTAAATCATAAATAAAAACTAAAAAAAGTCAGCTAACAATGGAGTCAATGAGCTTTGAGCTAATCTGCCTATAGAGTGCTCTTAAAACATCCAAAAACCTCCATCAAGGTTTTGTATTCACATTGTATGTATATTTGTAATGTAGTAACATTCTTAACAACATGTAATATATACATGATGTAAGTATATATGTAATGTAGTAACATTCATGATAACATGTAGTATATACATGATGTAAGTATATACAGTATCTCATGTAGTAAAATTCATATAACATGTTTTATATACATGATGTAAGTGTATATGTCATGTAGTAACATTCATAATAACATGTGATATATACATGATGTAAGTATATACGTCATGTAGTAACATTCATAATAACATGTAATATATACATGATGTAAGTATGTATGTCATGTAGTAACATTCATAATAACATGTAATATACAGTATACATGATGTAAGTATAAATGTAATGTAGTAACATTCATGATAACATGTAATATATACATGATGTAAGTATATATTTCATGTAGTAACATTCATAACATGTAATATATACATGATGTAAGTATTTATGTCATAATAACATGTAATATATACACAACGTAAGTATATATGTCATGTAGTAACATTCATAACAACATGTAACATATACAAGATGTCAGTATATATGTCATGTAGTAACATTTATGATAACATGTTATATATACCCACGACCCCAAAGGGAATAAGTGGTAGGATATGGATGGATGGATGTTATATATACATGATGTAAGTATATATGTAGTATCTAGTAACATTCATAATGACATGTAATATATACATGATGGAAGTGTATATGTAATGTAGTAACATTCATGATAACATGGAATATATGCATGATGTAAGTATATTTGTATTGTAGTAACATTCATAATAACATGTAATGTATACATGATGTAACTATATATGTCATGTAGTAACATTCATAATAATATGTAATATATACATGATGTAAGTATATATGTAATGTAGTAACATTCATGATAACATCTATGTAAGTATATATGTCATTAGTAACATTCATAATAACATGTATTATATACAAACCCCGTTTCCATATGAGTTGGGAAATTGTGTTGGATGTAAATATAAACGGAATACAATGATTTGCAAATCCTTTTCAACCCATATTCAGTTGAATATGCTACAAAGACAACATATTTGATATTCGAACTGATAAACATTTTTTTTTTGTTAATACTCATTAATTGTAGAGTTTGATGCCAGTAACACGTGACAAAGAAGTTGGGAAAGGTGGCAATAAATACGGTTAAAGTTGAGGAATGCTCATCAAACACTTATTTGGAACATTCCACAGGTGTGCAGGCTAATTGGGAACAGGTGTGTGCCATGATTGGGTATAAAACAGCTTCCCAAAAAATGCTCAGTCTTTCACAAGAAAGGATGGGGCAAGGTACACCCCTTATTCCACAACTGCATGAGCAAACAGTCAAACAGTTTAAGAACAAGGTTTCTCAAAGTGCAATTGCAAGAAGTTCATGGATTTCAACATCTACGGTCCATAATGTCATCCAAAGGTTCAGAGAATCTAGAGAAATCAATCCACGTAAGCGGCATGGCCGGAAACCTTAAATGACCGTGACCTTCGATCCCTAAGACGGCACTGTATCAAAAACCGACATCAATCTCTAAAGGATATCACCACATGGGCTCAGGAACACTTCAGAAAACCACTGTCAGTAACTACAGTTGGTCGCTACATCTGTAAGTACAAGTTAAAGCTCTACTATGCAAGGCGAAAGCCATTTATCAACAACACCCAGAAACGCCGCCGGCTTCGCTGGGCCTAAGCTCATCTAAGATGGAGTGATGCAAAGTGGAAAAGTGTTCTGTGGTCTGACAAGTCCACATTTCAGTTTTTTTGGGGAAACTGTGGACTTTGTGTCCTCCAGATCAAAGAGGAAAAGAACCATCCGGATTGTTCTTGGCGCAAAGATGAAAAGCCGGCATCTGTGATGGTATGGGGGTGTATTAGTGGCCAAAGCATGGGTAACTTACACATCTGTGAAGGCACCATTAATGCTGAATGGTCCATACAGGTTTTGGAGCAACATATGTTGCCGTCCAAGCAACGTTATCATGGACGTCCCTGCTTATTTCAGCAAGAAAATGCCAATCTATGAGTTACAACAGTGTGGCTTCGTAGTAAAACAGTGCGGGTACTAGACTGGCCTGCCTGCAGTCCGGACCTGTGCCCCATTGAAAATGTGTGGCGCATTATGAAGCGTAAAATACGACATCGGAGATCCCGAACTGTTGAACGACTGAAGCTCTACATAAAACAAAAATGGTAAAGAATTTCACTTTCAAAGCTTCAACAATTAGTTTCCTCAGTCCCCAAACGTTTATTGAGTGTTGTTAAAAGAAAAGGTGATGTAACCAACTACTTTGGCACATGTTACACAATTTCCCAACTCATATGGAAACGGGATTTGTACATGATGTAAGTGAAGTGAAGTGAATTATATTTATATAGCGCTTTTCTCTAGTGACTCAAAGCGCTTTACATAGTGAAACTCAATATCTAAGTTACATTTAAACCAGTGTGGGTGGCACTGGGAGTAGGTGGGTAAAGTGTCTTGCCCAAGGACACAACGGCAGTGACTAGGATGGCGGAAGCGGGAATCGAACCTGCAACCCTCAAGTTGCTGGTACGGCCACTCTACCAACCGAGCTATACCACTATATATATGTCATGTAGCAACATTCATAATAACATGTAATATATACAAACCCCGTTTCCATATGATTTGTGAAATTGTGTTAGATGTAAATATAAATGGAATACAATGATTTGCAAATCCTTTTCAACCCATATTCAATTGAATGCACTACAAAGACAAGATATTTAATGTTCAAACTCATAAACTTAATTTTTTTTGCAAACAATAATTAACTTAGAATATCATGGCTGCAACACGTGCCAAAGTAGTTGGGAAAGGGCATGTTCACAACTGTGTTACATCACCTTTTCTTTTAACAACACTCAATAAATGTTTGGGAACTGAGGAAACTAATTGTTGAAGCTTTGAAAGTGGAATTCTTTCCCATTCTTGTCTTATGTAGAGCTTCAGTCGTTCAACAGTCTTGGGTCTCCGCTGTCGTGTTTTACGCTTCATAATGCGCCACACATTTTTGATGGTAAAAAAAAAAAGGTAAATGGTTGTAGTCGTATAGCACTTTTCTACCCCTTTCTAAGGAACCCAAAGCGCTTTGACAGTATTTCCACTTTCACCCATTCACACACAGTCACACACTGATGGCGGGAGCTGCCATGCAAGGTTTTAACCAGGACCCATCAGGAGCAAGGGTGAAGTGTCTTGCTCAAGGACACAACTGACATGACTAGGATGGTAGAAGGTGGGGATTGAGCCACTTACCCTCAGATTGCTGGCACGGCCACTCTCCCAACTTCGCCACGCCGTCCCCTGATGGGAGACAGGTGTGGACTGCGGGTAGGCCATGAAAGTACCCGCACTCTTTTTTTATGCTGTTGTAACACGTGCTGAATGTGGCTTGGCATTGTCTTGCTGAAATAAGCAGGGGCGTCCATGAAAAAGACGGCGCTTAGATGGCAGTATATGTTGTTCCAAATCCTGTATGTACCTTACAGCATTAATGGTGCCTTCACAGATGTGTAAGTTACCCATGCCTTGGGCACTAATGCACCCCCATACCATCACAGATGCGGTCTTATGAACGTTGCATCGATAACAGTCTGGATGGTTCGCTTCCCCTTTGGTCCGGATGACACGATGTCGATTATTTCCAATAACAATTTGAAATGTGGACTCGTCAGACCACAGCACACTTTTCTACTTTGCATCAGTCCATTTTAGATGATCTCGGCGCCCAGAAAAGCTGGCGGCGTTTCTGGATGTTGTTGATAAATGGCTTTTGCTTTGCATCGTAGAGCTTTAACTTGCACTTACAGATGTAGCGACGTATTTAGTGACAGTGGTTTTCTGAAGTATTCCTGAGCCCATGTGGTGATATCCTTTAGAGATTTATGTCTGTTTTTGATACAGTGCCGAAAGTCAAGGTCATTCATTGTTGGTTTCCGGCCATGCCGCTTACGTGGAGTGATTTTTACAGATTCGCTGAACCTTTTGATGATATTATGGACCGTAGATGTTGAAATCCCTAAATTTCTTGCAATTGCACTTTGAGAAACAATGTTCTTAAACTGTTTGAATATTTGCTCACGCAGTTGTTGACAAAGGGGTGTACCTCGCCCCATCCTTTCTTGTGAAAGACTGAGAATTTTTTGGGAAGCTGTTTTTATACCCAATCATGGCACCCGTCTGTTACCAATTAGCCTGCACACCTGTGGGATGTTCCAAATAAGTGTTTGATGACCATTCCTCAACTTTATCGGTATTTATTGCCACCTTTCCCAAATTCTTTGTCACGTGATGCTGGCATCAAATTCTAAAGTTAATGATTATTTAAATTTTTTTTTTTTTTAGCAGCTTGACCATCAAATATGTTGTTTTTGTAGCATATTCAACTGAATATGGTTTGAAAATGATTTGCAAATTATTGTATTCCATTTATATTTACATCTAATACAATTTCCCCACTCATATGGAAACGGGGTTTGTATGTAAACGGGTATAGAGTTATGTTAAAAGTGCTGAAAGATAATGGCAACAAGCCACCATCACATCAAAACCATACATCAGGAAGTGTTTTTTTTTAACAAATGACCATTAAAACACACTGATTCATGATCTTGCGTATGTGTGTATTTTTGCAATAAAGCCTGACTAATTACCCTGTTTTACAAAGTCAAGTAAACAAAGGACTCCTCTGTATAAGTTATTAACAAAATCATACATAGTTATGTACTGTATATACTGTAAATAAATACATGGACAATTTGGAATTGATTAACATCAATTTAAGGGACAAATGCCTACATATGTTTCTTTATTGTTTTTGCCACAGCGGATTGTAGAGAGCCATGAAAGTGCATTTTCCCTCCAATTTCCACACAAATTGACTGTTGAATTAGATTAGATTAGTTTATTTTTACGGGACAATGAAATTTAATAAAACACATGAACACATGGTTAAAAAAGGCAGAATTGGCCAAAAGGCTAGTTTTCATCTGCAGTCCCCTGGCCATGAAATCAAATTACAATTCAAAAGAAAAAGAAAAGAAAGAGAGAGGAAAAGGAAACAAGCCTACAATTACTGAAAAAAAGAGGGAAATAATGACTATTGTAATTAAAGCAAACGTGTAAAGCTCACATGCATAACAATTCCACATCCTGCAGAGACGTAAACCCACGCACCAATTCATGTTAACAACGAAAGTAAGTTGAATTGATCTTGTAGTTTGGCGTACTTACTTGGATCAGCTTACGTTTCACTGCAGTGTGTCCCTTTTCCAAATCTTCCTTTGCTTTGAGATAGTTTGTATTTTAGAGGGCTTCGAGCGGTTGTACATGACTCAGTGGGAGGGTGAACAGCAAAGAATGCTCCGCCTCAAGGGGACTTCTGGCCCTGGACTTAGAGCGCCCTCCTTTGGACGACTGGTGCATCACACTGAATGCAAATCAGCACCCACGCGAGTTAATGATTGAAACCAAATATTTCATTATAGCGTGAATGCTCCAAAGTGAAGTGAAGTGAATTACATTTATATAGCGCTTTTCTCTAGTGACTCAAAGCGCTTTACATAGTGAAACCCAATATCTAAGTTACATTTAAACCAGTGTGGGTGACACTGGGAGCAGGTGGGTAAAGTGTCTTGCCCAAGGACACAACGGCAGTGACTAGGATGGCGGAAGCGGGAATTGAACCTGCAACCCTCAAATTGCTGGCACGGCCGCTCTACCAACCGAGCTATACCGCCCCCCAAAGCATTCACAAATATGTATTTTTACACCAAAGTTAATCTATTTATAAGTCAACTTCTTCTTCTTCCCCAGATGTTGTCGTGCTCTACATTCCACATTTTTCTTCCGATTCAAAGCGTTCCAACTTCAAACTGTTCAGCCTATTCGGGAATCGCGGGCTTTCCCTTGACTCATTCCAAAAATTCCCAGATTTTCCAGAATTCCAGGCTTTCCGGGATATTTTTCAAACTTCCGTCGTTTCCATACTTACAACATATTCCGAATATTCCACCTTCAACATATTCCACCATTCTGGAAATTCAAACTTTCCTTTTTCCAAGTTAAAAAAAATTCCAGGATTTTCCAGAATTCCTGGTTTTCCAAAGCCCTGTTTCCACCCTTTTTCCTTCCACATTTTTCAACGCATTTCAACCGCTCCATCGTCAAAACATTCCTCTTAATTAGGACAAAAAACAAAGTCGTTTTTGGAACTGTAAAAATTCCCAGTTTTCCCGAAATTCCAGGAATTCCATAATACCATTTCTCGATTCAACATGTTACTACTTCAACATTCAACAGACCAACCATTTCAACTCATTCCGACCATTCAAGTTTTTTTTTTTTTTTACCATTTTCATTTACCACTTTTCCCGATAATTCCCATTTCTTTCTGAAATTCCATTTGAAATGAATGGGAGTTCCAAAACTTCCAAATTTTTTATCTGATTCAATCTGTTCCAACTTCAGAATATTCTGCTTGTTCAGGAATTGTTTTTTTTTTTTTTGCATTTTCCCCATTCAAAATTAATTGGCCATTTTTCAAACTTCCACAATTCTTTCAACATTGTTCAACCCGTTCAAACCGTTCCACCTTCAACACATTCCACTATTCTGGAAATTTAAACTACCCTTTTTCCAAGTTTAAAAAAATGCCAGATTTTCACGAAATACCCAAACACCGTTTACTACTTTAACATTTCGTGCCCGATTTAAACAATTCTATCACCAACCAATTCAGCTCATTCATGCTCTTAATCATTTTTTTTTTTAAATCCTGCTTTTTCCAAAACTCCCAACTTTCCAGGAAGTTCCCATTGAAAGAATTGGGACAATTTTCCAAGTTGCACAATTCCCACATTTTTCAAGCTATTCAAACCATTCCAACATCAACACATTCCACTCATCCAGGACATTCAAACAAACACTTTCCCAAGTTCCAAACCAAATTCCCATTTTCCTGGAAATTCCAACTCTTCAATATTCAAACCATTCCAACATTCAAACTATTCTTACATTGATACTACATTCTGTCAGCATTTCAGTTCAACTTCAGCATTGAAGCATTCACACGCAATTCCTCCAGGAATTGCCTCATCTAGTTGTGGTTGCATTTTGCACAAGAATACTTCTGGTCGCTTGTGTTACTCAGAACACAAAATAACAATAGCTGTCCACTTCAGCCAATTTGTGGTCCACTTTCCAGTGGCTCATTATCAAATAAAAGCACATATTATTCTATTTTCAGACTATCTGTAAATGTAAATGTATTCCAGTTAACATGTTTGTGAGACAGAATATCAGTGTTTTTTTGGAAAAAGATGTAGGAGGGGTTTGACCGAAAGACACCGCTTTCGTAATTACGTAGCAGCGGGTGGGGTGAACTATCTTGTCCCACACGGCACGGAGCTATCTTTGGTACTTCTGCAGTGGGCCGTCTCTTCGCCCCCCCCCCCCCTCCCCACTCCCACTCCACTCCACAAAGGGGTCGGTCACGCAAGTGGACCATCTGACAGCACCGTGAGTACACAGCTCTTGTTTTTCATAACCTTTCCCCCGATAAGTCGTACAGTAAATAACTTCAAAATAAAAAAAAGACATAGATTTCCACTTCCGGGGTGAGCTAAGGTGAAAAGGCGGCTGTATTGGATTGCTCATTTTCTGTCTTCCTGACTTGTTTTCTTCAACATGTTTTCCAAGGCTTGTCTTTGCTGCTTTTATCCAAAGAAAGCCTAAAGAATGTGTCATTCTTCCATGTTTTATTCTCAAGCTGTGGTTTTCGTGCCACTGATGGTACACGTGCTCCATCTCGTGTAGCGTTTCTTAAAGGGGAAGTGCACCTTTTTTGTTGTTGAATGTTTGCCTATCCTTCACTATCATTATGGAAGACATGGCAACGGATTGTTTTTCAAAAATGTATTCTAACTTGTAAAGAAACCATAAACACCCCCCCAAAACATCCAAAAAGCGCCAACAATACTCCATTTACATTTTGTGACATGAATATTAACAAGCAATAGTGATTTTGTTATTATCAGCGTTAACACATACAACTTTATTGTACATCAAAAATCATGCACCTCACTTGGATAGTAGAATGATGAGGATGTACTTCGACAAGTTGGTAAACTTTGACAGCCATTTTACATATACTTGCAGTGTGTTTATTGTACATATTACATATTGTTATGAAGGTGTGTGTTACTAAATTATATATATACTTGCAGTGTGTATATTGTACATATAACATATTGTTAAAAATGTGTCTGTTACTAAATTATAATTAACAAAATTACCTTCATAACAATATGTAATATGTACAATATATACACTGCAAGTATATATATAATGTAGTAACAGACACCTTCATAACAATATTTAATATGTACAATGTACACACTGCTATTATATATACAAAGTAGTAACAGACACATCCGTAACAATTTATAATACAGACAATATTTACCGTATTTTTGTCATTTTATGCGTTATCAGCTTTATTTCAGTGCTCATAGCAACGCACTTTCGTCAGCAAAAGTAGGTTTTCTAATCATCTCTAAACAATGTTATTATTGGGGGAAAGGCTTCTTGTATCTGGCTTGGAGGACACTGCTCAGAGAAACCACATCACAACGAAAGACATTGTTTGTGCTAACAAACCCTTACCCAATATCAACTGGAAAAAAATGTCTCTGGCCAGCTGGACCAAATTATCTATGGAGTCAGTCACTATAAAATTGATCATTAGCACATCATGCTTGTTGTTACAACTACATACACTGTCTGGCTAGCTGTGTACAAACAAAACCTCGACTAATACTTTACACATACTGTAATATGATTGTTTTTAATGCAGTACAGGTATGTGTCCTATAGGGCTGGGCGATATATCAATATACTCGATATATCGCGGGTTTGTCTCTGTGCGATATAGAAAATGACTATATCGTGATATTAGAGCATACGTTCTCACGCAGTTGCTTTTAGCTGCGGGCATTACACTAAAGGCTCTTCTCACTCTTTCTTGTCTCTCCTTCTCACAGAGAAGCGCACATTCTTACATACAACATACAACATCATACGCCCTTGCATGAGAGGTAGCAGCATGGGTAATAGTTGCTGTGATGCTAGCGGAGTGGTGCGAGTGGTAATAAGAGAGAAAGAAGGTGTGAATCTGGTAACAAATGAAGGAAGAATTAATTACCAAGAAAAACAGCACAGGGTCCATCGTCTGGCAGTGGTTTGGCCTCAAAGCACGGGGTCCATCGTCTGGCGGTGGTTTGGCTTCAAACGGGAATAAGTCAAACAAGTTAGCTGCGAAAGCGTTGTTAAAAAAAGTAGCACCTACGGCTAATTTGTAGCAACATTTGAAAAGTCCCCCGTTAGAGAATGAAGAGTGCTTGAAACTGCATGTTTACATCTCCGTTCGGTGCCATACCCACAAAATGCCCAAGCAACCATTTCCAGGTCGTATGAAAAAAATAGTCAAAAACGGAAGGAGATAACTCCCTGTGATGAGGTGGCGACTTGTCCAGGGTGTACCCCGCCTACCGCCCGAATGCAGCTGAGATAGGCTCCATTCTGTCCATAAAAGTTATGAACAGAATCGGTGACAAAGGACAGCCTTGGCGGAGTCCAACCCTCACTGGAAACGTGTCTGACTTACTGCCAGCAATGCGGACCAAGCTCTGACATCGATCATACAGGGAGCGGACCGCCACAATTAGACAGTGCAGTACCCCATACTCTCTGAGCACTCCCCACAGGACTTCCCGAGGGACACGGTCGAATGCCTTCTCCAAGTCCACCAAGCACATGTAGACTGGTTGGGCAAACTCCCATGCGCCCTCAAGAACCCTGCCGAGAATATAGAGCTGGTCCACAGTTCCACGACCAGGACGAAAACCACCCTGTTCCTCCTGAATCCGAGGTTCGAGTATCCGGCGTAGCCTCCTCTCCAGTACACCTGAATAAACCTTACCGGGAAGGCTGAGGAGTGTGATCCCACGATAGTTGGAACACACCTTCCGGTCCCCCTTCTTAAAGAAAGGGACCACCACCCTGGTCTGCCAATCCAAAAGGTACCGCCCCCGATGTCCATGCAATGCTGCAGAGTCTTGTCAATCAACACAGCCCCACAGCATCCAGAGCCTTAAGGAACTCCGGGCGGATCTCATCTATCCCTGGGGCCTTGCCGCCGAGGAGCTTTTTAACTACCTCAGCAACCTCAGCCCCAGAAATAGGAGAGGCCACCACAGATTCCCCAGGCACCGCTTCCTCAAAGGAAGACGTGTTGGTGGGATTGAGGAGGTTTTCGAAGTATTCCTTCCACCGATCCACAACATCCGCAGTCGAAATCTGCAGAACACCATCCGCACCATACACGGTGTTGATAGGGCACTGCTTCCCCTTCCTGAGGCGGCGTATGGTGGTCCAGAATCGCTTCAAAGCTGTCCGGAAATCGTTTTCCATGGCTTCCCCAAACTCTTCCCATGTCCGAGTTTTTGCCTCCGCGACCGCTAAAGCTGCACACCGCTTGGCCCGTCGGTACCCGTCCACTGCCTCCGGAGTCCTATGAGCCAAAAGAACCCGATAGGACACCTTCTTCAACTTGACGGCATCCCTCACTGCTGGTGTCCACCAACGGGTTCTGGGATTACCGCCACGGCAGGCACCAACAACCTTGCGGCCACAGCTCCAATCACCCGCTACGACAATCGAGGTTCGGAACATGGTCCACTCAGACTCAATTTCCCGCACCTCCCTCGTGACATGTTCAAAGTTCTTCCGGAGGTGGGAATTGAATCTCTCTCTGACAGGAGACTCTGCCAGACGTTCCCAGCAGACCCTCACAATGCGTTTGAGCCTGCCAGGTCTGTCTGGCATTCTCCCCCACCATCGCAGCCAACTCACCACCAGGTGGTGAGCAATAGAAAGCTCCGCCCCTCTCTTCACCCGAGTGTCCAAAACATGAGGCTGCAAATCCGATGACACAACTACAAAGTCGATCATGGAACGGCGGCCTAGGGTGTCCTGGTGCCAAGTGCACATATGGACACCCTTATGTTTGAACACACTTAATATTGTCAGCCTAAATGGACGGATTGTCCATTGTTATGGACAATCCGTGACGAGCACAAAAGTCCAATAACAAAACACCACTCAGGTATAGATCCGGGCGGCCATTCTTCCCAATCACGCCTCTCCAGGTTTCACTGTCGTTGCCAACATGAGCGTTGAAGTCCCCCAGTAGGACAAGGGAATCACCCGGGGGAGCACTTTCCAGTACTCCCTCGAGTGTACCCAAAAAGGGTGGGTACTCTGAACTGCTGTTTGGTGCATAAGCACAAACAACAGTCAGGACCCGTCCCCCCACCCGAAGGCGGAAGGAAGCTACCCTCTCGTCCACCGGGTTGAACTCCAACGTGCAGGCTTTCAGCCGGGGGGCAACGAGAATTGGCACCCTAGCCCGTTGCCTCTCACTGCCGGCAACGCCAGAGTGGAAGAGAGTCCAGTCCCTCATGAGAGAACTGGTTCCAGAGCCCTTGCTGTGCGTCGAGGTGAGTCCGACTATATCCAGCCGGAACTTCTCTACCTCGCGCACTAGCTCAGGCTCTTTCCCCCCCAGTGAGGTGACGTTCCACGTCCCAAGAGCCAGCTTCTGTAGCCGAAGATCGGACCGCCAAGTGCCCTGCCTTCGGCTGCCGCCCATCACAATGCACCCGACCTCTATGGCCTCTCCCATGAGTGGTGAGCCCATTGGAGGGATGACCCGCGTTGCCTCTTCGGGCTGTGCCCGGCCGGGCCCCATGGGGACAGGCCCGCCCACCAGGCGCTCGCCATCGTGCCCCAACTACAGCTCCAGAGTGGGACCCGGTGTTCCGCGTCCGGGCAAGGGAAATCTGAGTCCATTTTGTTGTAATTCCATAGAAGTCTTTGACTGCTCTTTGTCTGATCACTCACCTAGGACCTGTTTGTCTTGGGAGACCCTACCAGGGTCTCCCAATAATCAATTTACCTTTATCAAATTATAATTCAAGTTTATTGAATTTACTTATTTAACTTTATTTAATGTATTTGCTATATAAACATTTATTCAAAACTACCCAAATGTATATATTGATATTTAAATGTTTATTTATTCATATACCTTTTATTTTACTGGAATTAGCAAGCACAAACTACCAGTACACTCTACAGAATGAGAACAGCTGTTCAAACACACTTAATATTGTCAGCCTAAATGCTAACCTAGCCTTACTAGGCCACAGTAAGCTAATTTTTGCTAACCTAGCTCAATGATAAACTAATCCTATGCTAATGTAATTTATGATAAGCATACTATGCTATGTTATGCTAACAGTGACACACCTTTCCGGCCCACTTCCAACGTGCAGCACGTCACACAGCCTCGCCACCCGCCCTCATTTCCAAGACACATCTCTTATTTCAAATGTCTCCTAACAGGGGCTCTCTCGTATCTCATTCACACCGTAAGCTATTTAATTCTGTGAAACTTGCATACAAAAAAAATATATCCGGGAAGGAATGGAGGGTAATAGTTAAACAGCTATGTCTTATCCCTCACAACACCTCTTTTTATTACTGCGTCACACGCACACAACAAAATTTTTTAACAAAGACAGAGAGCCTTCTTCTGTAGTCAAAATCTCAGACCCTTCTTACAAAACTACAATATCGTACAGTCCCAATCACACCCACACAGTTAACCAGGAGGAATCACCAATATAGTAAAAAACAAACTCAACAGTCAACTACTTTTGTCACCCAGAAGCCGTTTGCCAGAGGGGGGGAGAGGTTAAAAAATGTATTTGTCTCTAATCGTTTGTGCCACACACTCCTGAACCACCACAATTCTATTAACAATTCGCCTTATTATTAAAACAAGACATCACTAGTTTTCAGACGAACACATAGACAATATAATCACATATAAAACAACCCAATCCAACCATAATATACCCCATTCCAGGTTGTTTTTGGAGAACCTGCTAGACCTAGCTTTTTTTTAAGTCAAAAACAGGTTCAGTAATTAGTCTTACCAATCCCGGTCATCTCCAGACAGACAGCTTTTACACTTTAAAGGGGAACATTATCACTATTTCAAAAGGGTTAAAAACAATAAAATCAGTTCCCAGTGGCTTGTTTTATTTTTCAATTTTTTTTTCAAAATTTTACACCTCCCGGAATATCCCTAAAAAAGCTTTAAAGTTCTTGATTTTCGCTATTTGCGCTGCGACTGTCCATTTCCCTGTGACGTCATACAGGGCTGCCAATCCAAACAACATGGCGGTTACCACAGCAAGATATCGCGACATTAGCTCGGATTCAGACTCGGATTTCAGCGGCTTAAGCGATTCATCAGATTACGCATGTATTGAAACAGATAGTCGGAGCATGGAGGCAGATAGCGAAAACGAAATACAAGAAGAAATTGAAGCTATTGAGCGAATAGCTATTGACGCTATTCGGCCATAGCATGTGTGTACCTAATGAAGTGGCCCATAACATGGCTGCCTTATTCGCATCGCCGGTAAAATGTGCAGACCAAACGATCAGGACTTTCGCATCTTGTGACACTGGAGCAACTTAAATCCGTCGATTGGTAAGTGTTTATTTCGCATTAAATGTGGGTATCTAGTTTCAAATGTACATACAGCTAGCGTAAATAGCATGTTATCATCGATTAGCATAGCATGTTAGCATCGATTAGCTGGCAGTCATGCCGTGACCAAATATGTCTGATTAGCACATAGGTCAACAACATCAACAAAACTCACCTTTGTGATTTCGTTTACTTAATCGTTGCAAATGCATCTGCAGGTTATCCATACATCTCTGTGCCATGTCTGTCTTAGCATCGCCGGTAAAATGTGCAGACACTCCGGCACATTCAATGGGGGTCTGGCGGCAGATCTCTTGCCAGTGGTGCAACTTGAATCCCTCCCTGTTAGTGTTGTTACACCCTCCGACAACACACCGACGAGGCATGATGTCTCCAAGGTTCCAAAAAATAGTCAAAAAAACGGAAAATAACAGAGCTGAGACCCGGTGTTTGTAATGTGAAAATGAAAATGGCGGGTGTATTACCTCGGTGACGTCCCGTTCTGACGTCATCGCTAAAAGACCGATAAACAGAAAGGCGTTTAATTTGCCAAAATTCACCCATTTAGAGTTCGGAAATCGGTTAAAAAAATACATGGTCTTTTTTCTGCAACATCAAGGTATATATTGACGCTTGCGTAGGTTTGGTAATAATGTTCCCCTTTAAGCAAAATTGCTTACCTTTAGATGCGCGCGTGCAAACCTCTGTCTGCCTGAAAGAGGGACCGGGAGCGGATGTTGACCTGCAGCGTTCTAGACAATTCTGCCGACAACACCAATCTTATGTGGTGGATTGTCCGAAGCTTAAACAGCAAACAAAGTGGTTTTAGTACAAAAGTTTTATTTACCCATATTCAAAAGTACAAGTTGGATTGAATTGCCAATGCAAACAGACAGGATCCTCCGAAGGATCCAGAATCAAGCAAAACCATGCAAATCATATCAAATATTGATCTACTGGCTTTTTATATGTTTCCCTCATGTGTCAGGGTCTCGTTGTTTTGCAACTGCTTGCTCCACAACATCCTTGAGTCCATTAGTCATAACAAACAATCAAAACATTTTGTAGAATGGTTAGAGCGACCACAAATTCAACTTTCCCCTACTTATGCTCAGCAGTGATTCAGAGGCTTTTAGATAGACTTTCTTTTTGTACTAACACAGACACAAAATATGGTATAAAGGTCAGAAATTCCACTACACTTCTGCATATGATTCCTCGTGCAGCACAAAAAGTTATCAAAGAGCTCCTGATTTTGATTCCTGTGAGTGTGCTGTTTATTTAGCAGTCATTCATTAACGAGGCCTGAGTGCCACACTTATCTGTCTGTGTTATGGCTCAGAAGGCCAAGAGCACCTTAATCTAAGTAGACAGAGGAGCACTTCCATTCTTACCGACCTTCATGTGGTACGGTGTTTATTGGTGTGAAATTACCGGGTTTGTCCAACAACTGACGTCCATGTGTCTTTGGTATGGACAGTCTTTGTATGAGAAGATAACTTGTCTCCTGCATTTGTCACGACTGTGCTATTATTGTTCAGACAAATAACACCGCATAGTTACTTTCTCCCCTTAAGTTGGCCTGACTTAGGGTGGTCCCCATACCAATATTTTGGTACCGGTACCAAAATGTATTTCCATACTTTTCAACACTTTTCTAAATAAAGGGTACAACAACAAAAAATCATTATATTTTTCATTTTAAACATATTAAACATATGGTTATTATTGTAATTTAGTCTTTAAGTAAAATGTTGAACTTACCAGACAACTAGTCTATTATTAATAAGTAAACAAACAAAGACTCCTAATTAGTCTGCTGACGTATGCAGTAACATATTGTGTCATTTATCTACCTATTATTTTGTCTACATTACAAAGGACGAACTTTTAAAAAATATTATTAAACTACTTGTTCATTTACTGTTAATATCTGCTTATTTTCTCTTTTAACATGTTTTATCTACACTTCTGTTAAAATTTAATAATCACTTATTCTTCTCTTCTTTGATATTTTGCATTAGTTTTGGATGATACCACACATTTAGGTATGGATCCGATACCAAGTAGTTACAGGATCATACATTGGTCATATTCAAAGTCATCATGTGTCCAGGTACATATTTACTGACTTTATAAACATAATATGAATTTTAAAAAAAGGAAAAAAGATTTTGTGCCAATAAAAAATATTGATGTAATCATAGTAGTATCGACTAGATACGCTCTTGTACTTGGAATGATTACAGTGGATGTCAGGTGTAGATCCACGCATGGCATTTGTTCACATTCAGGGGTGCTAGCTTGCGGTTACCGGTGAGCTATTGTATCCTCCTACGGTGTGTAGTGAAGCATGTTTAGCTTTTCCTCCTCCTCCAGTGATAATGGTAAGTGTAAGAAACTTTATTTGTTGCCATGAAGATCAGGATTAGTGATTTAGAAGTACAACATTGTGGATGAATGTTAGCTGCTAGCTATCTAGCCATGTCTTAAAGCAGCTCTTCCGGAGGGTGTTTCAGTGTTATAACTTCACCTTTATCTTTACTTTTTACACCAAAATGCGTCCATTCTCCCTTTTCTGTCTACACAATGTGTCTGCTTGTAAGTACTCTTTGTTTAAGCGCTGCCCAACATGCTCCTCTGCTCGTAAAACCAACAATGTCAAGGCCGTAGAAAAAAAAGGGGGATGCGGTACTGTTCAAACAGAGTATAGTACTTTTTTTGACTCATTAGTAGTGCGATGTTATACTAGTACCGGTATACTGTACAACCCTAGCCTGACTTGACATTTTACACAATTTTACACAAGTATATGTGTAAATTTTGAACAAGATGGAAAATATTGAGAAAAAAATGTCTGCCATCAAAACGTTTCTCAGGGGCACAAGTGAGACTTAGCAACTAATTGTCCAACGTTTTTGATTTCCTAACCATCTTTGAGAATGTCTGTATTACATGTCTGCTAGCATGGAGCAATTGTCGTTTGTAACAAAACGCGGAGAGTCCTTTGATTGAAGTGTGTAAAAAGCTCTTTGGATCTGACCCAATTAAGGGAGTCATCCTTTATACAGGACTGTAATACTAGGGTTTCCACGGGTCATTAAAAAGTAATACAACTAAGTAAATAGATTTTTTTTTTTTAAATTGTGCCTCAAATGAAATGACATTTTCGAAGTCCAGAGGCATTAATTATTTTATACAATTGTAGGACTTGACTGAGAGTCAAAAAGTCAATAAATCAAACAATAAATGAAAATCAAGTCATCAATAAATTGCAACGTCTTCTTTCACAATGGATTAGGGCTGGGCGATATGGCTTTTTTTAAATAGCTCAATATTTTTAGGCCATATCGCGATACACGATATATCTCTCGATATTTTGCCTTAGCCTTGAATGAACACTTGATACAAATAACCATACCAGTATGAGGATTCTATGTGTCTACATTAAAACATTCTTGGTAATACTGCATTAATATATGCTCATTTTAAACTTTCATGGAGAGAGGGAAACCACAATTAGGTCAATTAACCAAAACTGTATTTATTAAACAGTTATTAAGCAGTGGCACAAACATTCATGTCATTTCGAAACAGAAAGTGCAAGCTTGTCAGAGACATTTTAAAACAAGCTATTAGTGCACTTTTGTGCAAGATGTCACTAAGATGACATTTTAAAACAAAACTAAATTAAAGTGCACTTTTTTTACAGAACGCCACTTCAATAGTTTAAGACAAATAAAGTGCACTTTTGTGCATGATTTTGTGGGCGAATGGCACAAACTCTTCATTCTCTAGCAGGTGACCATTCAAATGTTGCTACATATTAGGAGTAATGCTACTTTTGGTAACAACGCCTTAGCACCACACTTGACAAATTACGGTTGTTTGTTCGACATATTCCCACTTGAAGCCAAACCACCGCCAGACGATGGACGCTCGGCTGTTTTTCTTGGGAATTAAGTCTTCCTTCATTTGTTACCAGATCCGCACTTTCTTTCTCTCATATTACCGCTAGCATCACAGTTAACGTTACCCATGCTGCTACCGCTCTGCTCCGCGATGGCGTATACGTATGTGACGTGTGACGTGACTGTATGTGACATATGTAAGAAGGTGCGCTTGTCTGTGAGAAGGAGAGACAACAGAGTGAAAAGAGCCTGTAGTGTAATGCCCCCAGCTAAAAGCAACTGCCTGAGGACGTATACTCGAATATCACGATATAGCAATTTTCAATATCGTACAGAGACAAACCCGCGATATATCGTGTATATCGATATATCGCCCAGCCCTACACTGAATACAAGAAGTCTCACTGTGCATGTTTTTCAGCAGCTGAACAGAGTTAATTTCCTGTCAGTCCTCCACAATCTTTGTTTCGGTATACCTACTTGCAATTATCTTCCACACCTTTTTTTGTGTGTAGCAGTGGTAGCAACACTCCTGTGAATGTTGGATCTAAAACCTTTGAAACACTTTTAAAGGACACCTTGCATAGAAACTTTAGAAAAGGACGTTGGCAAAGTGAACTCCAGAAATGATGTTGTAACAAGCTTACCAATCACAGCTCTTGTTTTTCTAAGTCTATTTCAACAACATAAAACTCAAAATTTATGGCGTCAACAGAGTGAGCGGGGCTTGTTTACAGAGCAACGAGTATTGGACAGAGGCAGATTTCAGAACAGTGATATTTTTGGTGAATAGGTGGAATTTTCAATACTGCATTTGTATAAACAGCCTTTTTTACACTGAATTTTTTTACACCAAATTTCTATACACTGAATTTTTATACACTGGTTTTTTTTTACACTACATTGTTATACACTTATATTTTCACACTAAATCTTTATACACTGAATTTTTAAAACACTGCATTTTTATACTTTGAATTTTTTTAAACCAAATTTTATACTCTGCATTTTTAAACACTCATTTTTTACCCTGAATTTTTTGACACCAAATTTGTATACACTGCATTTTTAACACTGATTTTTTTACATTGCATTTTTATACACTGATTTTTTTACACAGCATTATTATGCACTGATTTTTATACACTGCATTTTTATAGACTGAATTATTTTACACTGCATTTTATACACTGCAATTTCATAAACTGCATTCTTCTGCACTGCCTTGTTATACACTTATTTTTTTTTTTTACACTAAATCTTTATATACTGAATTTTTTTTACACCATATTTTTATACACTGTATTTTGAAACACAAATTTTTTCATACAGGATTTTTATACACAGCATATTTTTACACTGCATTTTTATACTATGAATTTTTAAAACACTCAATTTTTAAACACACGCATTTTGCTCACACATTTTTTTCAACAAAATTGTCAGCATAATTTGCTTCCGTTCCATAAATTCAGTGTCTACAAAAAGCTTAATAAAGACACAAATGAACCTCAGTACCGCAGCTAGTAGAGGGGTTGAAGACAATAAGAGCGTTGTAAGATATGTGATCACTGCACATGTGCTGGAACACCTGAAGTGTGCATTGAGGAATGGAAATATTCCCGTAGCGGTCGCTTGCATATTAATAATAATATTGTGTTTTCTTTTAATGCTGCTAAAAATAAACCAAGACAATTTCTGAGAAGGCCCAATTTAACAATTCATGGGAAGTTCTCAGGCCTTTTCTGGAAACGGGCTTTATTTTGCTGACCACACTGCCATTATCAGGGTCTTTTTTTTTCCCTTCTTTCCGAAAGGAAACGTGTCAGCTGTGGGGAAAAAATGACCTTTTCCAGCGCCGCCTTGACGTCAGGGGTCAGGTGCTAAATCCCCAGTGGATTCAGATGCTATCTGCTGCCCAGCAGCCTGCAACATTGCGTGCGTGAGATAACGTGTTTATGCGCTGAGTCATGCAGGGCCACAGTTTGTTTGCTTCATCCAGCAGAAAAAAAACACAAGAAGTTGCTCATGTTTCATGACTTGACTATATCATAGGTGTAAGAGAGCGTTTACATTCAACATCAGGCTGTTAGGTCAGCATTATTTCTTGTTGTTGTGTCTATCTGTGGGAGTTTGACGTGGTCCCACAGTTCAATGACATCTAATTGTTCTTGAGTGTTCTCAGAACAATCAGATGGAAACACCTTAATTTGATCGTGTTTGGCTTTTTAAAAGTCAGACTAACACGCCTAGATTATTGAAAAGCACATCTCTTGAGAGGATGTGTGCTGTCAGAAGGGATACCTTGTATCGCGCATGCGGCAGTCTCAAGGCGGGAGACATACAGACGTGTCAAATGTCTGTGAAAACCCGAAAATCCGCTTTTCAAAACATTTATTTTTGCATCACAATATCACTCCCACCTATTTTTTCATGAATATCAATAACAATACGATCAAAATAAAATTTGTTGAACACTCGCTTCAGCAGCAGGTATTCGCAAGGCCTAGACCCATAACACATTCTCCATCCATCTTCTTCCACTTACACGAGGTCGGGTCGCGGGGGCAACAGCCTAAGCAGGGAAACCCAGACTTCCCTCTCCCAAGCCACTTCTTCTAGCTCTTCCCGGGGGATCCCGAGGCGTTCCCAGGCCAGCCGGGAGACATAGTCTTCCCACCGTGTCCTGGGTCTTCCCCGTGGCCTCCTACCGGTTGGACGTGCCCTAAACACCTCCCTAGGGAGGCGTTCGGGTGGCATCCTGACCAGATGCCCGAACCACCTCATCTGGCTCCTCTCGATGTGAAGGAGCAGCGGCTTTACTTTGAGTTCCTCCCGGATGGCAGAGCTTCTCACCCTATCTCTAAGGGAGAGCCCCGCCACACGGCGGAGGAAACTCATTTCGGCCGCTTGTACCCGTGATCTTATCCTTTTGGTCATGACCCAAAGCTCATGACCATAGGTGAGGATGGGAACGTAGATCGACCGATAAATTGAGAGCTTTGCCTTCCGGTTCAGCTCCTTCTTCACCACAACGGATCGGTACAACGTCCGCATTACTGAAGACGCCGCACGGATCCGCCTGTCGATCTCACGATCCACTCTTCCCTCACTCGTGAACAAGACTCCTAGGTACTTGAACTCCTCCACTTGGGGCAGGGTCTCCTCCCCAACCCATTCTGCTTGACGATAATTGACCTACGAATTATTGCCAATAAACATTATTATTGCCATTATATTTAGGATCACATCATGGAAAAACTGGTTGAAAGGGAAAAATTGGATATGAGAGCCAGCATGGACAAATAGAACAGACAAGCCATTGTAATGTCCGCTCGCGGAAATACAAAAATCCTAATCAACGATTTGACTCCCTCGAATAGCCTTGAAGCTGCTACAAGAGGAGCTGGCTGTTGTGAGTTATCGTGATTATATGTAACATGTTTATGTGTGCATAGCATGGAGGTTTTTTCCCACTCCAGACTAGGCTCCCTTAGGAGCCCAGTCTAGATTGTATTTCTTTACTCATCTTCTTCCCCAGCGTTTTACCTTTTTCCCATCTTTTACGGGGCGCCTTAGCTGACCCATCAGCGTTCCTGTTCTGTAACCCTGTACACAGTTTGTTTGTCTAATCTTGAACAGCTTTGTGTTGAAAACATAGTTTTGTTGTACTTGTGCAATGTCAATAAAGTCCTATCCTATTTTATCCCAATTTAGACCGAATAAACCACTGATGTAGTGATAACACGTCATGATAATGCAATAAACTTGTATTTCTTGTGTGCTTTATCAATGTAATTAAAATGAAACACTTTAAACATCCTATTTAAATAAAACAAAGAATAAAATATAATTTTGCAGTTTAATAAAAATGACAACCAAAAGCAATACAATAAATCTGACAGAGGGGGTTGGGGGGGTGGGGGGGCTCATGTGTGAATGTCAGTGTGAATGTTGTCTATCTATCTGTGTTGGCCCTGCGATGAGGTGGCGACTTGCCCAGGGTGTACCCGCCTTCCACTCGATTGTAGCTGAGATAGGCTCCGCCACCCCAAAGGGGTTAAGCGGTAGAAAATGGAAGGATAGATGGATGATCATGAACTTAGAATTTAATGGCAATAACACATTGCAAAATGTTGGCACAGGGGCATTTTTACCAGTGTGTTACATGGCCTTTCATTTTAACAACACTCAGTAAAAGTTTGGGAACTGAGGAGATAGATTTTTGAAGTGGAATTATTTCCCATTTTTGCTTGATGTACAGCTTAAAGGCCTACTGAAACCCACTACTACCGACCACGCAGTCTGATAGTTTATACATCAATGATGAAATATTAACATTGCAACACATGCCATTACGGCCTTTTTAATTTACCAAATTGCAATTTTAAATTTCCCGGGAGTTTCTTGTTGAAAACGTCGCGGAATGATGACGTATACGCGTTATGTCACGGACTGTGAGGAAATATTAGCGTTGCGCACACACAGAGCTAAAAGTCGTTTGCTTTAACCGCATAATTATACAGTATTTTGGACATCTGTGTTGCTGAATCTTTTGCAATTTGTTCATTTAATAATGGAGACTATAAAGAACAATGCTGTTGGTGGAAAGCGGTGGATTCCAGCTTTGTTTGTAGTGAAAGCACAGCGGTCAAGCGAACATGTTTTCTCTACGTCAACCAGCATGTTTTTGGATGGGGAAATTGTGATATTTATCTTACCAAAGACATCCGTGGATTATTCGTCGTTCTGCAGCAGCTGTGAGCTTGGCTCCTCGGCTTCTCTCTGAGACACAGTGTGTTCAACGCAGCCTTCCGACCTCGAGGTATGTCTTTACAATCTTTACTCTACAATCTTTAAAATCTCACTAAAACACTATTGAAACAATAAGCAGATAAGGGATATTCCAGAATTATCCTAGTACATGTGTTTAATTACATCTGAAACGCTCACACTGCCGTCGCCTGGAGCTGTCGCTTTATTTTCTTTTATTTTTTTTCTAGTCCGTCGCTATCAATATCCTCAAACACGAATCTTTCATCCTCACTCCAATTAATGGGGAAATTGTCGCTTTCTCGGTCAGAATCGCTCGCGCTGCTGGCGTCATGATTGTAATCAATGGGTGGATGTGAGGAGTCCGACAATCTGTGACGTCACGCGCACTACTTCCGGGAAAGTCAGGGCTTTTTTAAGAGCGACCAAAAGTTGCGAACTTTATCGTTGATTTTCTTTACTAAATCCTTTCAGCAAAAATATAGCAATATCGCGAAATGATCAAGTATGACACATAGAAGGGACCTGCTATCCCCATTTAAATAAGAAAATCTCATTTCAGTAGGCCTTTAAGTTGTTCAACAGTCTCCCTTCTCATATTTTAGCCTTCATATTGCACCGCACATTTTCAATGGGAGACAGGCCTGGACTACAGGCAGGCCAGTCTAGTACCCGCACTCTGTTGTAACACGTGGCTTGGCATTGTCTTGCTGAAATAAACAGGGGCGTCCATCATAACGTTGCTTGGATGGCAACATATGTTGCTCCAAAAGCTGTATGTACCTTTCTGCATTAATGGTGCCTTCACAGATGTGTACGTTACCCATGCCTTGGGCACTAATACACCCCCATACCATCACACATGCTGGCTTTTGAACTTTGTGCCTAGAACAATCCGGATGGTTCTTTTTCTCTTTGTTCCGGAGAACACGACGTCCACTGTTTCCAAAGACAATTTGAAATGGAGTCGTCAGACCACAGAACACTTTTACACTTTTACGCTCGGGCCCAGCGAAGCGTTTCTGGGTGTTGTTGATAAATGGCTTTGGCTTTGCATATTAGAGTTTTAACTTGCACTTACAAATGAAGCGACCAACTGTAGTTACTGACAGAAGTGTTCCTGAGCCCATGTGGTGATATCCTTTACGCACTGATGTTGCTTTTTGATGCAGGATCCTTTACACACTGATGTCGCTTTTTGATACAGGGATCAAAAGTTCGTAATATGATAGCTTACGTGCAGTGATATCTCCATTTTCTCTGAACCTTTTGATGATATTACGGAGCATAGATGGTGAAACCCCTAAATTACCTGCAATATCTGATTGAGAAATGTTGTTCTTAAACAATTAGCTCAGGCATTTGTTGACAAAGTGGTGACCCTGACATCTTTATTTCCTGTTTAGTCTGTCACCATGGTAGCTCATTAGTTCACCTGCTCCTTGTTATCTACGCACACCTGTTTTCTTCTAATCACCTCCCTTATTTAAACTCGCCCCTTTTCGTTATTCATTCTCAGATCCTAATTTGCCTATGTGCAACCGTGACGACTCTCATCCTTCTACTGTATGTATTTTCTCGCTAACTCTCACGCTATGCCACTTGTTTGTTCCAGTTTTCATACTGATGATTTGTTTTCTCGTTTGTGCTCTCGAGCCAAGTTTTAGTTTCCTAGTGTTTTATCCTAGCTTTCACGCTAGCGTCTTTTGTTTGCCTTCTCTTTACACCAGTGTTTTTGTTCCTAGCCTTTTTATTATTTAATAAATCCATTTATAACTTACCTTGTTTTGTTCATTGCTTCGAAGCATGCCTGGAAGAACCAATCCGGCATTACAATGCCACACAAGCCTCACATAGATGAGGCAATTCCTGAAGAAATTGCATGTGAATGCTGAAATTGAACTGGAATCCTGGAAGGTTTTTAGAATTGTTGAAGTAGAGCACACAATTCCTAAACAGGCTGAATATTTTGAAGTCGAAACAGTCGGAATCAGATGAAAAATGTGGGAGTTGTGGAATTTTGAAGAATGTGTTATTGATTTCAATGGAAATTTAAAAAAAATTTTGGAATTTCGGGAAAAGCGTGACTTTTTGGGGAAATGGTATAAAAACTTAAATGGTCTGAATGAATTGAAATTGTTGGTGGTGGAAGGTTTCAAATCAATTGAGAAATGTTGAAGTAGTAACATTTTAAATTGAGAAATGGTGTCAAGGAACTTAGGGAAAACCAGGAATTTTTCCAGTTCGTAAAACAACTTAGTTTTTTGTTTTTTTAAGAGGAATGTTTGGATGGTTGAAGTGGGTTAAACAATGTGGAAGGAGTAGTCGCGCAGTGGGAGAGTGGCCGTGCGCAACCCGAGGGTCACTGGTTCAAATCCCACCTAGAACCAACCTCGTCACGTCCGTTGTGTCCTGAGCAAGACACTTCACCCTTGCTCCTGATGGGTGCTGGTTGGCGCCTTGCATGGCAGCTCCCTCCATCAGTGTGTGAATGTGTGTGTGAATGGGTAAATGTGGAAGTAGTGTCAAAGCGCTTTGAGTACCTTGAAGGTAGAAAAGCGCTATACAAGTACAACCCATTTATCATTTAAATGAAAAAAGAGTACTGCTGTTTTTATGGTTAAAAAAAAAATGCTCTTTTGCCAGAATTTTACTGTAAAATGTACTTTTGTTTTTTTACTGTGAATAAAAAAACCCTGCAATTTTACAGTAAAATTTTGGCACCTGAGCTGCCAGTTTGTTTCTTTGTTTTTTACAGCAAATCAACAACTGTGGATATTTTGGCGTATAACTGTAAATATCAAAAAGGCACCACAGTTTATTACAGTAAAAAAAAGTACAGTTTTTTACCATTTAGAGAATTGACCATGAAATCTATTGCTACTTTTACACCGCTCAATTTGGTGCATAACTTGCTTTGAAATAACTATTATTAGTATTTATTTTTATTTTTAAAAATGGTTTGAATGTTTGATAATACATTTTTGCATAATTAGACAATATTCAAGTTAATACATTTTTTTCTGCCAAAATAGAAATCAAGATACATTTAGTAAGAAAAGTTACAGCACTTTATTGATACATATTTTTTCCAGGTTTTCCAGGGCCAAATAAAATGAAGAGCGGGCCACATCTGGCCCCCGGGCCCTGAATTTGACACCTGTGTTCTAGAACATTTATTAGTAGCCAACCAGAAGGTGTATTTTCAACACTGCATGTATATTACTTTAGCGGCGTTGCTACTGGATAGAGTTGCCATGCATGTTATAGAATTGGACATTCTCAATTATACTGATGTTGGTCAATGAGCCTAAGGAGGTTGGTAGCTGAGAATACATTTAAAGGTAAACTATTGTTTGGAAATGAACCCAATAGCAAGAAAATGTAGTCTTGATTTTCAAAAAATGTTTAACAGTTTGCATGGCAGATAGAAATGTTGCTCTTTTTTCTCAAAGGATGTTCACAAACACTGGGCATATAGCGAACACAATATCTTTCAGCAATCTGCTAGTTTTTTTTTTTAATTCAACTTCACAAAATGTTTTAATATGGGGTTTGTGTTTGTAGAAACAATTTATTTTACAGCGGTTTTCCTTAGTAGTCAGTTCAGACAAAACCGAAATCTTGCGTAAACTAAAGCAATTTTTCCACAAAAAGAAATAAAGGAAATTTAAATATCTACTCCATACACACAGAATGTTTTAGGTCCATGTGGTATACCGGTATACTGCGATACTAATGAATCATATTCCGTACTATAGCACCTCTAAAAAACCTAACCCACCCTCGTTGTCACGTGGTGACATTGCTGGTTTTACGAGCAGAGGCGCATGTTGGGCAGCGCGCACACACAGAGTACTTACAAACCCCGTTTCCATATGAGTAGGGAAATTGTTTTAGATGTAAATATAAACGGAATACAATGATTTGCAAATCCTTTTCACCCCATATTCAATTGAATGCACCACAAAGACAAGATATTTGATGTTCAAACTCGTAAACTTTATTTTTCTTTGCAAATAATAATTAACTTTGAATTTCATGGCTGCAAAATGTGCCAAAGTAGTTCGGAAAGGGTATGTTCACCACTGTGTTACATCACCTATTCTTTTAACAACACTCAATAAATGTTTGGGAACTGAGGAAACTAATTGTTGAAGCTTTGAAAGTGGAATTATTCCCCATTCTTGTTCTTGCTGACATATTTTACGCTTCATAATGCGCCACACATTTTCGATGGGAGACAGGTCTGGACTGCAGGCAGGCCAAGAAAGTACCCGCACTCTTGTTTTATGAAGTCACGCTGTTGTAACACATGCTGAATGTGGCTTGGCATTGTATTGCTGAAATAAGCAGGAGCGTCCATGAAAAAGATGGCGCTTAGATGGCAGCATATGTTGTTCCAAAACCTGTATGTACCTTTCATAATTAATGGTGTATTCACAGATGTGTAAGTTACCCATGCCTTGGGCACTAATGTACCCCCATACCATCACAGATGCTGGCTTTTGAACTTTGCGTCAACAACAGTCTGAATGGTTCGCTTCCCCTTTGGTCCGGATGACACAATGTCGAATATTTCCCCCAAAAATTTGAAATGTGTACTCGTCAGACCACATAACACTTTTCCATTTTGCATCAGTCCATCTTAGATGACCTAGGGCCCAGAGAAGCCGGCGGTGTTTCTGGATGTTGTTGATGAATGGCTTTCGCTTTGCATAGTAGAGCTTTAAAGACCTACTGAAATGAGATGTTCCTTATTTAAACGGGGATAGCAGGTCCATTCTATGTTTCACACTTGATCATTTTGCGATATTGCCATATTTTTGCTGAAAGGATTTAGTAGAGAACGTCGACGATAAAGTTCGCAACTTTTGGTCGCTATTAGAAAAGCCCTGCCTTTACCGGTAGTCGCAGACAATGATGTCACCCGTTGAGGGCTCCTCACATCCTCACATTGTTTTAATGGGAGCCTCCAACAAAAAAAGCTATTCGGGCCGAGAAAACGACAATTTCCCCATTAATTTGAGCAAGGATGAAAGATTTGTGTTTTTAGAATATTGATAGCGACGGACCAGAAAAAGAAAAAAAATCAAGTTAAAAAAAAACGCGATTGCATTTGGACGGATTCAGATGTTTTTAGACACATTTACTAGGATAATTCTGGGAAATTCCTTATCTTTCTATTGTGTTGCTAGTGTTTTAGTGAGTTTAATAGTACCTGATAGTCTGAAGGGTGTGTCCACGGGTGTCTTGAAGCCAGTGTCTGATGGAAGTCGACGGCAACTGTATGGACGGCACAAGCTCAGCTGATCTCCGGTAAGTGGCGACTTTTTACCACAATTTTCTCACCGAAAACTGCTGGTTGACATTTGGTCAGGATCCATGTTCGCTTGACCGCTCTGATCCATAGGAAAGCTTCACCTCCGGAAATTTTAAACATGGAATCACCGTGTGTTTGTGTGGCTAAAGGCTAAAGCTTCCCAACTCCATCTTTCTACTTTGACTTTTCCATTATTAAGTGAACAAATTGCAAAAGATTCAGCAACACTGATGTACAAAATACTGTGCAATTATGCGGTTGAAGCAGACGACTTTTAGCTGTGTGTTTTCGCACCGCTAATATTTCCTTACAGTCCGTGACGTCACGCGTACACGTCATCATTCTGCGACGTTTTCAACAAGAAACTCCCGGGAAATTTAAAATTACAATTTAGTAAACTAAAAAGGCCGTATTGGCAAGTGTTGCAATGGTCGGTAGTAGTGGGTTTTAGTAGGCCTTTAACTTGCACTTACAGATGTAGCGACAAACTGTATTTAGTGACAGTGGTTTTCTGAAAATGTTCCTGAGCCCATGTGGTGATATCCTTTAGAGATTGATGTCGGTTTTTGATACTGTGCCGTCTGAGGGATCGAGGGTCACGGTCATTCAATGTTGGTTTCCGGCCATGCCGCTTACGTGGAGTGATTTTTCCAGATTCTCTGAACCATTTGATGATATTATGGACCGTAGATGTTAAAATCCCTAAATATCTTGGAATTGAACTATTTGCTCACACAGTTGTGGACAAAAGGGTGTACCTCGCCCCATCCTTTCTTGTAAAAGACTGAGCTTTTTTGGGAAGCTGTTTTTATACCCACTCATGGCACCCGCCTGTTCCCAATTAGCTTGCACACCTGTGGGATGTTCCAAGTAAGTGTTTGATGAGCATTCCTCAACTTTACCAGTATTTAATGCCACCTCTCCCAACTTCTTTGTCACGTGTTGCTGGCATCAAATTCTAAAGTTAATGATTATTTGCAATAAAAAAAAGTTTATCAGTTTGAACATCAAATATGTTGTCTTTGTAGCATATTCAACTGAATATGGGTTGAAAATAATTTGCAAATCATTGTATTCTGTTTATATTTACATCCAACACAATTTCCCAACTCATATGGAAACGGGGTTTGTACAAGCAGACACAGTGTGTAGACAAAAAATTGAGAACGGATGCATTTTGGTGTAAAAAGTAAAGATATAGGTGAAGTTATAAACTTGAAACACCCTCAGGAAGAGCTGCTTTAAAGGCCTACTGAAATTAGATTTTCTTATTTAAAAGGGGATAGCAGGTCCATTCTATGTGTTATACTTGATCATTTTGCGATATTGCCATATTTTTGCTAAAAGGATTTAGTAGAGAACATCGACGGTAATGTTCGCAACTTTTGGTCGCTAATAAAAAAGCCTTGCCTTTACCGGAAGTAGCAGACGATGTGCGCGTGACGTCACTGGTTGTTGCGCTCCTCACATCCTCACATTGTTTATATTCATAGCCTCCAGCAGCAAGATCTATTAGGACCGAGAAAGCGACGATTTCCCTATTAATTTGAGCGAGGTTAAAGATTTGTGGATGAGGAAAGTTAGAGTGAAGCACTAAAAAAAAAAAAAAAAAGGCGACGGCTCCAGGCGGCGGCAGTGTGAGCGTTTCAGATGTAATTAGACACGTTTACTAGGATAATTCTGGAAGATCCCTTATCTGCTTATTGTTTTAATAGTGTTTTAGTGAGATTGTAAAGCCATACCTTAAAGTCGGACGGCTGCGGTGAATACCAGTGTCTCTCAGACAAGCCAATGGAGGAGCCAAGATCACAGCTGCCTTTTTGACAGCTGCAGGAGGAAGTTGCGTAATCCACTGAAATCTCCGGTAAGAGTTGACTTACTATCACAATTTTCCCATCCAAAACCTTGCTGGTTGACGTACAGAACCATGTTCGCTTGACCGCTCTGTGTTAAAGCTTCACAACAAAGAAACACCGGCTGTGTTTCGGTGCTAAAGGCAGCTGCAATCCACCGCTTTCCACCAACAGCATTATTCTTTATATTCTCCATTATTAATTGAACAAATTGCAAAAGATTCAGCAAGACAAATGTCCAAATTACTGTGTAATTATGTGATGAAAAGAGACAAATTTTAGCTGTAAGTGGTTCTGGGCTAATATGTCCGCTACAACCGGTGACGTCACAAACACGCGTCATCACACGCGTCATCATTCCGCGACGTTTATCATTCCGCGACGTTTTCAACAAGAAACTCAGCGGGAAATTCCATCCATCCATCCATTTCCTACCGCTTTTAAAATTGTAATTTAGTAAACTAAACTGGCCGTAATGGCATGTGTTGCAATGTTAAGATTTCATCATTAATATATAAACTATCAGACTGCGTGGTCGGTAGTAGTGGGTTTCAGTAGGCCTTTAAGACATGGCTAGCTAGCTAGCAGCTAACATCCACCCACAGGGTTTTAGCTACTTCTAAATCACTAATCCTGGTCTCCATGGCGACAAATAAAGTAAGCTTCTTACAATACCATTATCACTGGAGGACGAGGAATAGCTTAACATGCTTCACTACACACCGTAGGAGGATACAATAGCTCACCGCTAACAGCAAGCTAGCGCTCCTCAATGTGAACAAATGCCATCTAGATCTACACCTGACATCCACTGTAATGATACGAAGTAAAGAGCGTATCTAGTCAATACTAGTATGATTACATCGATATTTTTTATCATCACAAAATCTTTTTTTTATTTAAAAAAATATATATATTATGTTTATAAAGTCAGTTAATGTGTCATGGGACACATGAGGACTTTGAATATGACCACTGTATGATCCTGTAGCTACTTGGTATCGGATTGATACCTAAATGTGTGGTATCATCCAAAACTAATGTAAAGTACCAAAGAAGAGAAGAATAAGTGATCATACATTTTACAAAAGTATAGATAGAACATTTTAAAAGTGAAAATAAGCAGATATTAACAGTAAATGAACAAGTAGATTAATAATTCATTTTCTACCACTTGTCCTTAATAATGTGTACAAAATAATATGTGGATAAATGACACAATATGTTACTGCATACGTCAGCAGACTAATTAGGAGTCTTTGTTTGTTTACTTACTACTAAAAGACAAGTTGTCTAGTATGTTCAACTTTTTCTCTAAGGACTTAATTGCCATGAGAAACATATGTTTAATGTACCCTAAGATTTTTTGTTAAAATAAAGCCGATAATTAAATTTTTGGTGGTCCCCTTTATCCATAAAAGTATTGAAATACATTTAGGTACTGGTACCATTGCTATTGGTATCAGGACAACACTACCCAGCTTATAGTTTTATTTTCATGCAGAAAACAATAATAAACATACAAATGACAAATGAAATGGAGAGTAAGAGAACCATTCTAGGGAGAAAAAATTTGATGTCCTGGAATGTCGTAGATGGTTGGAGTCCACCGCTGCCTTGTGTTTGTACAAAACCAGAGGGTAGGACAACAAATCAAGGCTACAGCCTTTCTGCTTTACAGTGAGCTGTCTGGGTCAAGTAAACATATTGGCTTCCTGGCTTGACGAGCTGCTGGAAGATGGAATCCAGATGAGATGGTGCTAAGAGAACAATGTGAGAGCCTTCGTTTCAGCCCACAATTGGACTTTAAACATTAGTAGGGTGCATATATTTTAATCAGACATTGGATACGTCTGGATCGTTGGTTGTTTGTTAGCCTATCGGTAAATGGTATGGCGTCATCAAGTGTAGTCATGGACTTTGGCTCATTGGGACTCTGAAGATGCAAACAACCTCACAGTTTAGTCCCTTTCACAGTCACATCCTGCAAAGTAGCCCAATCAGTGTGTCAACAGCTCATGTATTGGCCTACAGCTTTTATACTGCACTGGGGTTGTACATCATACCGCTAGTAGTATAGTATCACAGTCAGAGGTGGGACCAAGTCATTGTTTTGCAAGTCACAAGTAAGTCTCAAGTCTTTGACCTAGAGTCTCGAGTCAAGTCCCAAGTCAAGACAGGCAAGTCCCGAGTCAAGTCCCAAGTCAAGACAGGCAAGTCTCAAGTCAAGTCCCAAGTCCTGCATTTTGAGTTTCGAGTCATTTCAAGTCCATTTAACCACAGACAAATACATTTACACAGATTGTGTATGCTTTTAAAACGCTGTATGTATTTACAGTATAATAAAAAAAAATGTGCTGACATTGCTCTTCATAATAGTACTATTAACCAGTTATTTTAAACATTTAACTCATTCCTTTACAGAATCAACACATTTGAAAAAACAAGTGCAACTGTACTTATTTGCACAAAGGTGTTAACATTGTATTTCCATGGCATATAGCATTGGAACTAGTTCCACAGCAGTTTCTATCCTGTTCTTACCGTATCTCATTGATCTCATCTCATACTGTATGTGTGTTTATGTGTGCGTACACATGAAAAACATAACAAATACATGAAAATAACAAGGAACAGAGTTGTACTTTTTAGAATTCACGGCCCTATGGAAAATTAACCAGCCGCCACTGATTATGATGCATTCTAATTTTAGGCAAAGTATAAGACAATACTTTCTTAACAGTATAACTGTAATCAGGAATAAGTCTTCTAGTAACAATATTCAAATACTAACTTTGTTGGGTAAGAGACTTTGCTGTTATTCTGAATCCAGTGAAACAGATTGGTGGTTTTAGCTGATGTAAAGACTTTCAGGTGTTTATATACGTTTATGTTTAAGTTGGCAGACACTTTTATCCAAAGCAACATACATGAAAAATACATTTAAAACAATCACTGTAAACATGATCATTTAAGGGAAGAATGTAATAGAAAATATTAATACAAAGTGTCAAGACAGAATAAACTCTCTGCTGTTGCAGCAACAGAAATACAGTCTATAAGCTATATAGATATCTAATGTATTCATACATTGTTTATGTAGGATATATGCATGTACATATAACCTAATCATATTGTTTCTTCAACTTAGAAATAGCTGACCGTTTTTTCCCCTTCTTTCGGATTATTATTTCCAGTTTTGATCTTGGACGTCTGGTTATTTATAGCATATAAGAATATTCTATTATTTTTAAGCAAACTATGAACACGCCAAAAAATGTGTCCTTTATCATAGTTACCAGTATTACAAAAAAGCGTGTGAATATCAGTGGTATTCAGTGAGGTAAAATGAATTAAATGTGCTGACAGTTCATTGCTCCTGCCAAATGAATTGCCCTGAGTGGAGCGGATCACCACTCCAAGATGGCGGCCCCGCGTCACGTCAGCGGCAATAGGCATTAGCGCTCGATGCTGCGTCTACTTATAAGATGTCTATGGTTATAACGTTAGCAGTGAGTTTACAGCCTCACTGATTTAACTACACAGCAAATAAAAGTTATGTTACTCGGCCAATAAACGTTAGCTTACATTCAAAACTTACCCTTCTTTGTACAACTTCAAATGTCGAATGAAGTTGGAAGTTGTTCTGTCTCTGTCTGTAATCTTCGAACAAACCGCAGGCTTTGCACACGGCAATTCGTTTTTTGTTGACCAAGTCATAGTTTTTATACCCGAACAAAACAATTTTTGGCATAGCTTTTCTTCACTGGCGTGTTGTTTGAGAGCTTTTTCGTTGGTTTTCCTGCAATTTGATTGGCTGAATGCTGTGTGACGAAAATAACGTGGTTGTAATTTGATTGGCTGTTGTTCTGACAGGTAGCGCACACACTGTCATCGCACACACGCTGACAGACACAGACAGATACGGAGCACTCCTGAATAACTTTTTAATCGTTGGGTTTTGGGGAAAGTAGCAAGTCATGTCAAGTCAAAAGGCTCAAGTTCAAGTCAAGTCACAAGTCATTGATGTTGAAGTCTAAGTCGAGTCGCAAGTCTTTTTACATTTTGTCAAGTCGAGTCTAAAGTCATCAAATTCATGACTCGAGTCTGACTCGAGTCCAAGTCATGTGACTCGAGTTCACACCTCTGATCACAGTACTAATGAATCAAACACGGTACTATACTCATTTTGAAAAGTACCAGTTCCCTCTTTTTTTTTTTACCTGGCATGACGGCACATCGTCACATAGTGTCATTGCTGGTGTTACAAGCAGAGGAGCATGTTGAGCGGCGCACACACACAGTACTTACAAGCAGACACAGTGTGTAGACAGAAGAGGGAGAGTGGACGCATTTTGGTGTAAAAAGTAAAGATAAAGGTGAAGCTATAACGCTGAAACACACTCATGAAGAGGTACTTTAAGATATGGCTAACATCAATCCCCAGTGTTTTAGCTACATCTAAATCACTAATCCTCCCCTCCATGGCAAAAAATAAAGTAAGTTTCTTCCAAGTACGATTATCACTGCAGGACGAGGAATAACTAAAGATGCTTCACTACACACCGTAGGAAGATACAATAGCTCACCGCTAACAGCAAGCTAGCACCCCTGAATGTGAACAAATGCCATGGGTGGATCTTGTACCAAGTACAAGAGCGTTGTGGAGGTTTTCCTCCACAGGGTTCCTTGGACCTCCAAGCACTGACATGACAGTTCAGTTCCGGGTTACAACACTGTTTTATTTTGCAATAAAGTTTTTCTTTTGTTGTGCTTTTCAGCAAGTGTCTTTGCCCGTCTTTCTCGCTCATGCTCATGCGCCACCATTCAACCACCTCTCCTTCCCGACTGCTGCCTTTAAGAGAGCGACAGGTGATTAAACAAACACTTTCAGCTGTGTCATCCACTCACCTGTCGCCAATCTCGAAGCTGGTCCTGCCACACCCCACTTCGCTGTAGGTGCGCAGGCCACGCCCTCCACAAGCTTATTTAGTCGATGCTGGTATGATTACATCGATATTTTTTGTCATCACTAAATCTTTTTTCCTTTTTTTTTTTAAATTCATATTATGTTTATAAAGTCAGTAAATATGTACCTGGACACATGAGGACTTTGAATATGACCAATGTGTGATCCTGTAACTACTTGGCATCGGATCGATACCCTAATGTGTGGTATCATGCAAAACTAATGTACAGTATCAAAGAAGAGAAGAATAAGTGATTATTACATTTTAACAGAAGTGTAGATAGAACATGTTAAAAGAGAAAATAAGCAGATATTAACAGTAGATTAAAAAGTACAAACCCTGTTTCCATATGAGTTGGGAAATTGTGTTAGATGTAAATATAAACGGAATACAATGATTTGCAAATCCTTTTCAACCCATATTCAGTAGAATATGCTACAAAGACAACATATTTGATGTTCAAACTGATGAACTGTTTTTTTTGTGCAAATAATCATTAACTTTAGAATTTGATGCCAGCAACACGTGACAAAGAAGTTGGGAAAGGTGGCAATAAATACTGATAAGGTTGAGGAATACTCATCAAACACTTATTAGGAACATCCCACAGGTGTGCAGGCTAATTTGGAACAGGTGGGTGCCATGATTGGGTATAAAAACAGCTTCTCAAAAAATGATTAGACTTTCACAAGAAAGGATGGTACACCCCTTTGTCCACAACTGCGTGAGCAAATAGTCAAACAGTTTAAGAACAATTTTTCTCAATGTGCAAATGCAAGAAATTTAGGGATTTCAACATCTACGGTCCATAATATCATCAAAAGGTTCAGAGAATCTGGAGAAATCCCTCCACGTAAGCGGCATGGCCGGAAACCAACATTGAATGACCGTGACCTTCGATCCCTCGGACGGCACTGTATCAAAAACGGACATCAATCTCTAGAGGATATCACCACATGGGCTCAGGAACACTTCAGAAAACCACTGTCACTAAATACAGTTTGCCGCTACATCTGTAAGTGCAAGTTAAAGCTCTTCTTTGCAAAGCGAAAGCCATTCATCAACAACATCCAGAAAAGCCGCCGGCTTTTCTGGGCCCGAGATCAACTAAGATGGACTGATGCAAAGTGGAAAAGTGTTCTGTGGTCTGACATGTCCACATTTCAAATTGTTGTTGGAAATATTTGACATCGTGTCATCCGGACCAAAGGGGAAGCGAACCATCCAGACTGTTATCGACGCAAAGTTCAAAAGCCAGCATCTGTGATGGTATGGGGGTGCATTAGTGCCCAAGGCATGGGTAACTTACACATCTGTGAAGGAACCATTAAGGCTGAAAGGTACATACAGGTTTTGGAACAACATATGCTGCCATCGAAGCACCGTCTTTTTCATGGACGCCCCTGCTTATTTCAGCAAGACAATGCCAAGCCACATTCAGCATGTGTTACAACAGCGTGGCTTTGTAAAAAAAGTTAGTTATAGTTAAAGTACCAATGATTGTCACACACACACTAGGTGTGGTGAAATTTGTCCTCTGCATTTGACCCATCCCCTTGATCACCCCCTGGGAGGAGCAGTGGGGAGCAGTGGGCAGCAGCGGTGCCGCGCCCGGAAATCATTTATGGTGATTTAACCCCCAATGCAATGGGTCCCATTTTTATAGTTTTTGGTATGGCTGGGGTTTGAACTCACAACCTACCGATCTCAGGGCGAACACTCTAACCACTAGGCAACTGATTCGGTACTAGGCCACTGAGTAGGTGAAGAGTGTGGGTACTTTCCTGGCCCTCCTGCAGTCCAGACCTGTCTCCCATCGAAAATGTGTGGCGCATTATGAAACGTACAATACGACAGCGGAGACCCCGGACTGTTGATCAACTTAAGCTGTACATCAAGCAAGAATGGTAAAGAATTCCACTTTCAAAGCTTCAACAATTAGTTTCCTCAGTTCCCAAACGTTTATTGAGTGTTGTTAAAAGAAAAGGTGATGTAACACAGTGTTGAACATGCCCTTTCCTAACTACTCTGGCACGTGTTGCAGCCATTAAATTCTAAGTTAATTATTATTTGCAAAAAAAAAGAAAGTTTATGAGTTTGAACATCAAATATATTGTCTTTGTAGTGCATTCAACTGAATATGAGTTGAAAAGGATTTGCAAATCATTGTATTCCGTTTATATTTACATCTAACACAATTTCCCAACTCATATGGAAACGGGGTTTGTAGACTAATAATAATTTTTTTACAGTTTCCATCCACCCATCCATCCATCCATTTTCTTCCGCTTATCCGAGGTTGGGTCGCAGGGACAGCAGCCTAAGCAGGGAAGCCCAGACTTCCCTCTCCTCAGCCACTTCGTCCAGCTCCTCCCGGGGGATCCCGAGGCGTTCCCAGGCCAGCCGGGAGAGATAGTCTTTCCAATGTGTCCTGGGTCTTCCCCGTGGCTGTGGTCGGACGTGCCTGAAACACCTCCCTAGGGAGGCATTCGTGTGGCATCCTGACCAGATGCCCGAATCACCTCATCTGGCTCCTCTTGATGCGGTGGAGCAGCGCATTTACTTTGAGCTCCTCCCGGATGACAGAGCTTCTCACCCTATCTCTAAGGGAGAGCTCCGCCACCCGGCGGAGGAAACTCATTTCGACTGGTTGTACCGGTGATCTTGTCCTTTTGCTCACGATCCAAAGCTCATGACCATAGAGGTGAGGATGGGAAATTGAGAGCCTTGCCTTCTGGCTCAGCTCCTTCTTCACCGCAACGGATCGATAGATCGTCCGCATTACTGAAAACGCCGCACCGATCCGCCTGTCGTTGTCATGATCCACTCTTCCCTCCCTCGTGAACAAGACTCAGAGTTATATAAACTCCTCCAGTTGGGGCAAGATCTCCTCCCCAACTCGGAGATGGCACTCCACCCTTTTCCGGGCGAGAACCATGGACTCGGACTTGGAGGTGCTGATTCTCATCCCAGTCGCTTCACACTCGGCTGCGAACCGATCCAGTGAGAGCTGAAGATCTTGGCCAAATGAAGCCATCAGGACCACATCATCTGCAAATAGCAGAGACTTGATCCACCAGCCACCAAGCCAGATACCCTCAACGCCCTGACTGCGCCTAGAAATTCTGTCCATAAAAGTTAAAAACAGAATCGGTGACAAAGGGCAGCCTTGGCGGAGTCCCGCCCTCACTGGAAACGGGTCGGACTTACTGCCGGCAATGCGGACCAAGCTCTGACACTGATTATACAGGGAGCGGACCGCCACAATAAGACAGTCCGTTACCCCATACTCTTTAAACACTCCCCACAGGACTTCCCGGGGTACACGGTCGAATGCCTTCTCCAAGTCTACAAGGCACATGTAGACTGGTTGGGCAAACTCCCAAGCACCCTTAAGGACCCTGCCGACAGTATAGAGCGGGTCCACAGTCCCATGACCAGGACGAAAACCGCACTGTACCTCCTGAATCCGAGGTTCGACTATTCGGCATAGCCTCCTCTCCAGTACACCTCAATAGACCTTACCGGGAAGGCTGATGACTGTGATTCCACGATAGTTGGAACACACCCTCCGGTTCCCCTTCTTAAAGAGAGGACCCACCACCCTGGTTTGCCAATCCAGAGGTACCGCTACGATGTCCATGCGATGTTGGAAAGTCTTGTTAACTAATACAGCCCCACAGCATCCAGAGCCTTAAGGAACTCTGGGCGGATCTCATTCACCCCCTGGGCCTTGCCACCGAGGAACTTTTTAACTACCTCGGCAACTTCAGCCCCAGAAATAGGAGAGCCCACCACAGATTCCCCAAGCACTGTTTCCACATAGGAAGACGTGCTGGTAGGATTAAGGAGGTCTTCGAAGTATTCCCTCCACCGATCCATGACCTCCGCAGTCGAGGTTAGCAGAACACCATACCCACCATACACGGTGTTGACACTGCACTGCTTTCTTTTCCTGAGGCGGCGGATGGTGGTCCATAATCGGAAGTCGTTTTCCATGGCTCCGAACTCCTCCCACGCCCGAGTTTTTGCCACCGCTACCGCTGAAGCCGCACACCGCCCGGCCCTTCGGTACCTGCCTGCTGCCCCCGGAGTCCCATGAGCCAAAAGTGCCCAATAGCACTCTTTCTTCAGCTTGACGGACACCAGCGGGTACTAGGATTACCGCCACGACAGGCACCAACCAGGCACAGCTCCAATCGGCCGCCTCGACAATAGAGGTGCGGAACATTGTCCACTCTGACTCAGTGTCCAGCGCCTCCCTCGTGACATGTTCAAAGTTCTTCGGGAGGTAGTAATTGAAACTCTCTCTGACAGGAGACACTGGCAGGTGTTCCCAGCAAACCCTCAGAATGCGTTTGGGCCTGCCGGGTCAATCTGGCATCCTCCCTCACCATCGCAGCCAACTCACCACCAGGTGGTGATCGGTAGAAAGCTCCGCCCCTCTCTTCACCCGAGTGTCCAAAACATGAGGCCGCAAATCCGATGACACAACTACAAAAAAAAGATATAAAAATAACTTAAAACTTGTTGAAAAATAAACAAGTGATTCAATTTTAAATAAAGATGTCTACACATAGAAGTAATTATCAACTTAAAGTGCCCTCTTTGGGGATTGTAATAAAGATCCATCTGGATTCATTAACTTAATTTTAAACATTTCTTCACAAAAAAATAATTATTTAACATCAATATTTATGGAACATGTCCACAAAAAAATCTAGCTGTCAACACTGAATATTGCATTGTTGCATTTCTTTTCACAGTTTATGAACTTACATTCATATTTTGTTGAAGTATTATTCAATAAATATATTTATAAAGGATTTTTGAATTGTTGCTATTTTTAGAATATTTTTGAAAAATCTCACGTACCCCTTGGCATGCCTTAAAGTACCCCCAAGGGTACATGTACCCCCATTTGAGAACCACTGGTCTAGTATGTTCAACATTTTATTCAAGAGCTAAATTGCAGTAAGAAACATATGTTAAATGTACCCTAAGATTTTTTGTTCAAATAAAGCCGATAATGAAGTTTTTTGTGGTCCCCTTTATTTAGAAAAGTATCGAAAAGTGTGGAAATACATTTTGGTACCGGTACCAAAATATCGGTATGCGTACCACCCTATACAGTACCCAGTGAACTCAGGTAGTTCCCCAACTGTCGTCAGATAATGGTTGTTTGGCAGTCTGATAGTGAGAGGTGAGACAACATACCAACATGCTTGTCGGACATCCACTGCCCTTTCACATAGGCGCTGACCCGCCTCTGGAAGGTTCTAAATCAGGGGTGTCTAAACCTTGCGATTGCATGCAAAGTAACGCTATATATATATATAGAGTTACTTTGCATGCAATCGCAAGGTTTATATATATATATATATATATATATATATATATATATATATATGTGTATATATATATATATGTATATATGTGTATATATATATATGTATATATGTGTATATATATATATATATATATATACTGTATATATATATATATATATATATATGTATATATGTATATATATGTAGGTGTGGGAAAAATCACAAGACTACTTCATCTCTACAGAACTGTTTCATGAGGGGTTCCCTCAATCATCAGGAGATTTTTATTTTTATTTTTTTTTAGTAGTCTTGTGATTTTTCCCACACCTACATATTGCGCTCTACCACGGTATCGAGCACTATTCTCTGGATAATCCAATCAAGACATATATGTATATATATGTATATATATATGAGCCGCAAGCCATAGATTGGGCACCCCTGCTGAAATACTTCCTCTCAAGTCAGAACATTTGCCCGGTTGACTCTGTCCATCCCCTTTTTGTTATTAGTGATGTTTATACCCTGCCTTTTTTTAATAACTCGATATTTTTAGGCCATATCGTGATACACGATATACATCTCGATATTTTGCCTTAGCCTTGAATGAACACTTGACGCATATAATCACAGCAGTTTGAGGATTATGTGTCCACATCAAAACATTCTTGTTCATACTGCATTAATATATTCTCATTTTAAACTTTCATGCAGAGAAGGAAATCACAACTAAGTCAATTGACAAATACTGTATTTATTAAACATTTATTAAGCAGTGGCACAAACATCCATGTCATTTCAAAACCGAAAGTGCAAGATTGTCAGAGACATTTTAAAACAAGCTATTAGTGCACTTTTGTGCATGATATCACTAAGATGACTTATTAAAACAACACTAAATTAAAGTGCACTTCAATGGGCGTGTGGCACCAAATGGACATGTTGACATGCAGAGTTTCAAACACTCTTCATTCTCTAGCAGGTGACTTTTCAAATGATGCCACACATTAGCAGTAATGCTACTTTTTGTAGCAACTCTTTTGCTCCACACTTGACAAATTACGGTTGTCTGTTCGGCATATTCCCACTTGAAGCCAAACCACCGCCAGATGATGGACACCCTGCTGTTTTTCTTTGGAATTAATTCTTCCTTCATTTGTTACCAGATTGGCCCTTCTTTCTCTCGTATTACCGCTAGCATCACAGCTAACGTTACACATGCTGCTACCTCTCTGCTTCGCGAGGGCGTATATGTATGTGACGTATGACGTTACAGTATGTGACGTATGTAAGACGGTGCGCTTGCTGTCTGTGAGCAGGAGAGACAAGAGAGTGGGTAGAGCCTGTAGTGTAATGCCAGCAGCTAAAAGAACGTATTGTTGTGCTTGTAGCGAGAAAGCAAGACAACTTTAATTATCGTTGACAGACAAAAATGCGTGCGTCCTTTATTCACACAGAACAAAACGAGAATGACTCTTACACACTCAAAAATGGCGGTAACAACAAATCCCCACCTTTGGGAGAATCTCCTTACGGCCACGTAAAGGGGCCGCGCCAAATTACCCGCTCTTAACTGCATACATGTATGCGCAACAGAACAACATTATCATGTGCTTAATCGAACAGTACAGTGAATAATAATAACAAAGTCAAGTAACAGGTGTGGTGAATTATGTCCATAAATCAACCGCTACACACGTCCCCCCAGAATTCGCCATCACAAAGAAAAATAAACGGTCAACGGACAGGGGCACGAACGGGCCGATCAGACCGGGTGCACCGGACTGGTACTAACGCCGGGGAGTCAGCAGGGGGAACCGGTAGGGGATCTGCACAGTCTAAGGTACCGTGGGACTGCTTAGAAGGATGCAAAAACTTATCATGGGGCCTAGGTAAAGCGGACGGGCGCGGTGGGCGTCGAAGCGGACAAAAACAAATGCTGGTATCCTTAAAGAAGTGGGAACATGAGACGGCGTAAGGCCGTGTTGAGAAGTAGGGATGGGGGCAAAACCCTTGGCGGCATCAAGGAGAGCAGCTCGCTGCTCACCAGCGGACCAAGGTGCCGTCATGCCAGTGGAGCCCGCGTGTGGCAGTGCACTTTTGAGCGCTGGCATGCCACACAGGTGGAAACCCAGTCCCTAACGTCTTTTTTTAGTCCACGCCAGACAAACTTTTCAGCTACTAGCCGCTGGGAAGGTTTCCCCCCAGGGTGAGAAAGGCCGTGGATGGAGTCGAACACGCGCCGCCTCTAACTGGCGGGCACAAGGGGGCGTGGCCGACTGGTAGCGACGTCACAAAGGAGCGTAACCCCTGTGTCCTTAAATGGGACCTCAGACAATCGTAACCCTGTGGCTGCAGCCTTTAGTGCTTTGATGTCAGGGTCGTCGGCCTGGTCAACTGCCATTTGAGCAAAATCGAACCCCACATGGACAGCGCCAGCGACGGCTGGGGAAAGGCAGTCAGCAACGACATTGCTCTTACCGGCAAGGTGTCGGATGTCCGTCGTGAACTCTGAGACGTAGGAGAGGGGCCTCTGTTGCCGAGCCGACCACGGTTCAGCCGTCTTGTCCATAGCGAAAGTGAGGGGTTTGTGGTCCACAAAAGCTGTTAAAGGCCGGCCTTCAAGCAACGAACGGAAATGGCGTATGGCCAGATAGAGGCCGAGGAGCTCACGGTCAAATGTGCTATATTTTAGCTTGCAGGGGCTCAACTGCCTACTAAAGAAAGCCAAAGGTTGCCAAGTGCCACCCACCCACTGCTCATGCACTGCACCTACAGCATAGTCTGATGCGTCCGTGGTGATTGCAACAGGAGCATCGGGTAATGGGTGTGCCAGCAGTGTAGCGTTAGCGAGAGCAGACTTGACCCCCATAAAAGCACTGTGCCGCATGTCAGACCAGTCCACCACGTGCTTGGGAGCAGCTCCTTTAAGAACATCATACAGCGGCCGCATGAGGTAAGCTACCCGGGGAATGAAACGATGGTAAAAATTTACCATGCCAAGGAACTCCTGAAGAGCTTTTACCGTGAGTGGGCGGGGGAAGTTTGCGATGGCAGCAAGCTTCGCTGGGAGGAGAACTGCCCCGCACTCCGTGACACGATGTCCGAGAAAATCGATTACAGACACCCCCGAATTGGCACAATGATCCCGTGTTGGCTAAGGCGCTGAAAAAGAGTATATATGTATATATATATATATATATATATATATATATATATATAAATATATATAAATATATATATATATATATATATATATATGTGTGTGTATATATATATATATGTATATATATATATATATATATATATATATATATATATATACACCCCGCGACCCCAAAAGGGTCTTTCTGTGTGGAGATTGCATGTTCTCCCCGTGACTGCGTGGGTTCTCTCCGGGTACACTGGCTTCCACACACCTCCAAAAACATACACCTGGGGTTAGGTTGATTGGCAACACTAAAATTGGCCCTAGTGTGTGAATATGAGGGTGAATGTTGTCTGTCTATCTGTGTTGGCCCTGTCGATGTGGTGGCAACTTGTCCAGGGTGTAAGCCACCTTCCGCCCGAATGCAGCTGAGATAGGCTCCAGCGACCCCAAAAGGGACAAACGGTAGAAAATGGATGGATGGATATACGTACCTTGGTTTAGAGGTCACGGTTCGGTTCATTTTTGGTACAGTAAGAAAACAACAAAATGTACATTTTTTGTTGATTTATTTTCAAAATTTGTAAACAATGGCTATATCCTTTTAACATTTGGAATACTATAATAATTCTGCCCACGTTAATCAACATTAAACTGCCTCAAGTTGTTGCTCAGATTAAATAAAATGACAAAACTTTTCTTTCTTCTACATTAAACAGTTTCAAGTCAACTCATCATGCTTAATTTATTACAGCATTTGGGAAGCGTGTAGTTGATTTTTATTATGTAAATGTTATATTTTTATCAACATGTGATAGCAGGGACCCTGCCATTCAAAACTATGCTGCTACATTACTAATGATTAATCTAACTTTAGCTGAAAAAATAGTAAAATAGCAATAGGAGAGACTATTCATCCCTGAACAAATATGTCCTCTGCATTTTACCCATCCCCTTGTTCACCCCCTGGGATTTGAGGGGAGCAGTGAGCAGCAGCAGTGGTATCATTTTTGGTGATTTAACCCCCAATTGCAACCCTTGATGCTAAGTGTCAAGCAAGGAGGTAATGGCTCCCTTTTTTAGTCTTTGGTATGACTCGGCCGGGGTTTGAACTCGCAACCGAACCCATCTCAGGGCGGTCACTCCAACCACTAGGCCACTAGCTTGCAAACATTGAACACTGTTGGTGGTGTACATGACTGCGCTGTTCCTCAAGGAACCCCTTCAGGTCCTGTTCTTTTTGGCAATTACAGTTTTTTGTGTTGTGATTTATGGAACTAAAGTGTTGTTGTAACTTCTTTATTTCAGATTAAGTCAGTAGTTGTTTGTTCAACTTCTTTAGTTATACTAGTAGTGTTCGCCAAGGTTCCATTTAAGTTTCTCTCTTTTTCATCATTTGGGCTTTTCGACTGCTGTAACACAAGTTCAGTTCAAAACATTTTTTTTCCGCAGATTCTTAAAAACAACAGAGTGATCTCATTGAGATGATCTTCGACCAGCTTGTTTGCATAAGGTCTTTAAAGACAGCAGAGCTCCTGTAGCTAGGACCAAATAAATAGACCTAAGTCAAATGTCTTCTATAGACGACGCGGATTCTCGGGAATATACAAAATAAGACTACTGGTTAAGGGAGAAGTCCGGCCCCTGGGTCCTTCACTTTCTGGAAATGTGGCCGCCAAAACGGTGTCGTTTTTACAGTTTGTCGGGTTGGCCTGAGCTAGAAAGAAAGGGAAGCGTCCTAACTGGCTAACGATGAGAGAAGAGGCTCCACTGTCAAGCCTATCAGGTATCGGTTACCACGGCGACAGGCACAAGCAGGTAGTGGACGGGGAATACACTTGGCAGGCTCCACCTTCTGAGAGTTTTATGTCCACAGAAAAGAGAAGAGGTGTGGCTTCTTGTCAGTCCAAATGTTTTGGGGAATGTTCACAGCTTCCTGTTTTTCCGGTTCCGTCTTCCCACATGCCGGACGGAACAAGCAAGCAGCCAAAGAGAGAGAACTCTCAAGGACTTGGAGGAGGTGTTATTTTTCTTCCTTTATTAGTCTTGTGACGTGTGGCATGTCACATCTATGATGGTGGGTCATTTGAAAGCAGGCCCGCTGACCATCATTCTCAGCTAAGCCGATGGGCATCAGGGAGAAACCGCAATCCCCGAGCCAACAGCATGGAGGCATTCAGACAGACTTTTGGGCATTTCCCATTTCAGATGTCAACATACAAGAGAGCCACGTTGGATGAGGAGGACCTGGTGGAGTCCAGCGGGGACGACGTTTACCAATCAACACCCATGCAGGTAAGAAGACCTTTTTCATATTGGATGTTTGAGAGGTGTCATTAAGCATGCTTGTTTGGCTAATATTGGACAGTTTTGTGGTGAATGAGACTTCAAGGGCATACCATACCATACCATACCAAATGTTTTTGAGGTCATAAACAGCTGCAGGGTGATGTCATAGACTGAATCTAATGGTCCCACATTTCACTCTGCTCCTCTCTGCAAGCATCAGTTGTTCATAAGGTTGATTATAAGAGTGAGACCACCTCTGATGTAAGTATCAAATCATTATTGTTATTGCCAACGTCTTTCGTAGGCCAGCTGGTAAACACATGTTTCAAGTTAACTTGTGGTTGAAAGTTGATTGATTTACCTGAAAATATAATGATACAACTGCAGCTGGACAAGTACTATAATGATATAACAGCAGCTGGTCAAGTACTATAATGTAATGGGTTGTACTTGTATAGCGCTTTTCTACCTTCAAGGTACTCAAAGCGCTTTGACACTACTTCCACATTTACCCATTCACACACACATTCACACACTGATGGAGGGAGCTGCCATGCAATGATATAACTGCAGCTGGACAAGTACTATAATGATATAACTGCAACTGGACAAGTACTATATTGATATAACTGCAGCTGGGCAAGTACTATAAAGATATAACCACAACTGGACAAGTACTATAATGTAATGAGGGAGGAAGCAAAAAAGGTTTGGTGAAATGAGTGGAAAAGAGTTCCCTTCTGGTGTAAAACCCTAAAATGTTCATGACTGTGCATGACATAGTCAGTTATTTCACTCACCTTCTCTTCAACAACATCCTTCATTCAACAGGCCAATAGCATATTATTCTCATGATATTGCCAATCTCATAGAGGGCTGGCACATGTCAAGCAAGAAACAACTTCATCTTGGTGCAGACTTGTCTTGAAGAAACGTCTCAGTGTGTGGAGACTACAATCCAGTCATTCTTCATGAACCAGGAAGGAACCTGGTATCTAAAGAACAAACAAACTAATAATTGTTCCCCCATTGTTGTTCAATGAATTTACTTTGTCATGATGGAAAGACAGTAGTCCCCCACCACAGTGACAGAGTCCTCCCAAAAGAAGGCACTAACAATTGATTGATTGATTGAAACGTGTAGTAGTAGATTGCACAGTACAGTACATATTCTGTACAATTGACCACTAAATGGTAAAACCCCAATAAGTTTTTCAACTTGTGTGTGTCCACGTTAATCAAATTATGTTTCTTTCACTTGAATTGGTTTACTCCTGCTGTCTTTTGAGTCAGGATGGAAGCGTAGCCACACCCTGATAGAGTCCAGTTCTTCTACTCCCAATATCTCACATACTTCAAACAGTAGCCTGAAACTCAACATGTGTTAAACAACATATATTGTGTCATGGTGGAACTACTCCTACCACCCCACAATCAGAAATAGTATCATTCAACCACTGTTTTGTACAAGTTAGGTGGAATTACCCTATTTTACGTACTATAGAGTGCACTAGTATATAAGCCACACCCACTAAATTTTAGAAGATAAATATTTTCCATATATTATCCTCACAGGACTATAAGCCACAGATATATATGTTGTGAAATGTTATATACACAGAAATATTCTGTAAATGTTATTTACATACCTTAATTGTTTTCAAACGGCTGATCCAACAAAACAGAAGTCATCGTCATAGTGCGGGAGCTACTTCTCCAGTCAGCTAAACAGACTCAAGTTCAAGTTAAAGTACCGATGATCCACAATGATGTTTTGGTGAATTAGTGTAACTTAAACAATGCCCTTGTAAGTTACTATTAAGTAAGAATAAAAAATAAGTAAGAAGTAAGAAAGTCAAATAGGTAAGAGTTGTTTTAGTTATATTGTAAGATTCACAATTTACCTACTCAGTGGCCTAGTGGTTAGAGTGTCTGCCCTGAGATTGGTAGGTCGTGAGTTCAAATCCCGACCGAGTCATACCAAAGTTAAAAAACGGGACCCATTACCTCCCTGCTTGGCACTCAGCATTAAAGGTTGGAATTGGGGGCTAAATCACCATAAATGATTCCCGGGCGCGGCGCTGCTGCAGCCCACTGCTCCCCGGACTTCCAGGGGGTGATCAAGGGTGATGGGTCAAATGCAGAGAATAATTTCGCCACATCTAGTATGTGTGTGACAATCACTAGTACTTTAACTTTTTAACTTAACAAGCATGCTTGGAGTGATGAACTCAATGAGTTGAAACACTATGGATATTTAGAAGAGGAAACTGCATTTGTACTTCCAGTTCAAAGCTTTAAAAAGGGGGAAACACTTGTAGGCATTCAACCAGTACAGGGGTGTCAAAGTCAAGGTCCGAGGACCAGATCCGGACCGTTAATTAATACTTTATTAGTATTAGAACCGACCCGGAGGACACAGCCGCCTGCTACTGTTTTGCACACACCATCAGTGGTGGCGCTAGGAATTTTCCAAATGGGGTCCCAGGGACCCCATCAAGTGATAAAAATGGGGTCCTACAGTACATTTTTGGAGTCCCACTTTTTTGTAAGCGTTTTGAAAACAAATGATAAATGTATGCATTATCCTGTTATATCTCACATTCTATATTATGTTTTGGAAAAAGGTTTTCATAAACATTACTAATTCACAAAAAAAAAATAATACAAAAAAAACAACTTTGTATGCATATGTAAATGTATTCAGTTAAAAACATTAATTCACTTTCTTTTTTCCTTCATAGATCTAAACTTTACCACTGCCGCTAGTTTCTTCTATATTTCCATTGTACTATTTTCAGAATGTGTTTGTTCTAAATTTGGCGAAAGTAAGACAAAAAAAAACAAACATTCTGAAGTTGTCTTTATTTTTTAGTCTTAATGCCATGATTTTAATAGTCCGGTCCGTGTCTGCACAGATTTTCCTCCATGCGGCCCCTGAGCTAAAATGACTTTGACACCCTTGATCCAGTAGCACCTGCAGTGAGCAAATTACCGTATTTTCCGCACTATAAGGCGCACCTAAAAACCTAAAATTTTCTCAAAAGCTTACAGCGCGCCTTATAATCCGGGGCGCCTTATATATGGACCAATATTGAGCCACTACAGGTCTCACAACTACGGTAGGAGAAGAAGCGCGCGGTGCATGCTGGGATATATGACTGCACTAGGCCGTGCTGTTTCATTTCTATTTGTGTGTTTAAATGTAAAGACCCCAAAATGGCTCCTATTGAGAGACATGATTTCAGGAAAGCAGGAATTGTCACTGACCTGCTAGACAACAGCAGCAACACTGACTCCATTAACGACGTCTCGAAATAGTGCAAAGCAATAACAATATATCAATAACTCAACGTTGCTCAAATGTTAATGTCACACAACCCAACACACAAAATAAACATGTTAAGCTCACTTTATTAAATTATTCCTCATCCACGAATCCTTCTTCAGTGTCCGAATTAAACATGCCACAAGAGGTCTCGCAACTACGGTAATCAGCCCTCTACCTTATTTTCCCCCGTAGAAGAAGTGCGCTTCTTCTTCTGCGGTAAGCAGCCGCCTACCTTATTTTCCCTCGTAAGAAGAAGTGCGCGGTGCATGCTGGGATATATGACTGCGGGAAAGGTGCTGAGTTTTAACTCAAGGCGATCAGTCACACAGTGGAATAGAGCAGCAGCGAAATAATTAAACATTAACAGCAGCGACAGTGACTCGTTTAATGACGACTTCGACGAGAGAGAGCCGGTCATTTTGGATGCCGTATTCGCCCAACTGTTTGATTCGAACACTGAAGAAGAAGAATTTGAGGGATTCGTGGATGAGGAATAACTTAATAAAGTGAGCTTTACATGTTTATTTTGTGTGTTGCGTTGTGTGACATTATCGCTTGAGCAACGTTGAGTTATTAATATATTATTGCTGTGCACTATTTCGAGTGTTACTATATTGTGATTGCACTAACGTTTGATTTACCGTAATGGTATCAGACAGTTTTTTACGTGTTTATTGAATCGGGGTAAATAATAAAACAGCTGTTTATTCATTTTGGGAGTAAACGAAGTTGTCAGAACGCTGGTTTGTAATCTATAATAAAGTTTGATTTACCTATCTGACTGTTTTGTTGACGTTCCCTTTAGTGCAGCTCCATCTATTGGATGCATAACGTAACCCCAGCCTCTACTGTAGCATCTATTCTACGTGCCTTATAATGCGGTGCGCCTTATATACGAACAAAATATTAAAATAGGCCATTCATTGAATGTGTGCCTTATAATCCGGTGCGCCTTATAGTGCGGAAAATACGGTAGTCGAAAAGATGGCGCCATAACACAAACAATAACACACTATTAAAGTGTTTTTGCATGTGTTTAATGAAAACATTTTGTTTCATGGCCGTCAGCAAACAAAAATCCATTAATTAGCCGCATCATTTTATAAGCCGCAGGGTTCAAAGTGTAGGAAAAAAGTTGCATTTTATAGTCCAGAATATGGTACCATTTTCTATGTTATTAGTATGGCTGCATTTACAAATTTGATTGGCTGTTTAAGGAATGGTTCAATGGAACAGTCTGCAGCACCTTTCTTCTATGTCTACTCACAGGAAGCAATGTTTTTGCACAGGTGACATAAATGTCTTTTCACAAACTTTGCACTCACATGTCTGCTGCTGCAAACCACTGACGGCCATCTAACTTTGAACTCTCCTCGTCACCATGATGTTCCTATGTGTGACACGAGGGGGGGGAAGGAGCAAAGGATATGCCCTTAGCAAGAGGGAAAAATACTAGAATTTGAAATCGTTAAAGGCTTCACTGTGGCAGAGGGGTTAGTGCGTCTGTCTCACAATACGAAGGTCCTGCAGTCCTGGGTTCAAATCCAGGCTCGCGATCTTTCTGTGTGGAGTTTGCATGTTCACCCTGTGAATGCGTGGGTTCCCTCCGGGTACTCCGGCTTCCTCCCACCTCCAAAGACATGCACCTGAGGATAGGTTGATTGGCAACACTAAATTGGCCGTAGTGTGTGAATATGAGTGTGAATGTTGTCTGTCTATCTGTGATGGCCCTGCGATGAGTTGGCGACTTGTCCAGGGTGTACCCCGCCTTCCGCCCGACTGCAGCTGAAATAGGCGCCAGTGCCCCCCGCGACCCCAAAAGGGAATAAGCGGTAGAAAATGGATGGAAATTCTTTAAATCACCTGCAACAATAACTTTAATGAATGGATAAAATAAAATATCATCCAGGCCGATATACTTCCCATTTTCCAGTATAACGCCCCACAGCCTCACCTTGTATAGTACCATCCTTCTTTTAATATCATTATTGTCTTAGCTACCTTGTACTGAGCAGCCTCACGCTGCTGTGATTGTTTTAGGGAAGTAATGGAGAACTGATGGAATACCAGTTAAAGTCCAGGCCAGCAATTTGGGCCACTTTAACTTAAAATCTTCTTATTTGATTTTGTAGCGAGTGGAATAGTTTTCGGCACATAAGTCTGAATCATGCAATGTTGGTCTCCACAGCGAGTGTATCAAAGTGACCCAGATTTGGCTCATTTGAACCACATGCTTACAATTCTTACTGGTTCCCAGTTGATCCTCATGTTTTTACAAAACAATACCGAATTTTTGAGTAGCCATTTTTATGCTACGTATTGGTATGTAATCGTCTTTGTCGGTACGTTAGTTACAGTAATTTTCAGACTATGGAGCACACTTCTGTATATGCCGCACCCACAACATTTTTGTAAAGACATTTATGATTCCATATATTAGCTGCACCGGACTATAATCTATACATGTTGTGAAATGAGTTATTTACACAGAAAGATGTTTATTTACATACCTTAATTGTTTCCAAACGGCGCCTGTAACACGGCAGTAAAACGGCTGATCAAACAAAACAGAAGCCATGGTCATGGACCCACTAGCTGCGCAAACTAGTTCTCCAATCAGCTAAACAGACTCATTAACTCCACGATGACGTTTTGGTGAATTTACTCTGGAATTTGAGAAACGGAAACTATACAAAAATAAAGCTATTGTATGGTAATAATATTCACACAGACACTCGTGAATGTGTTAGCTAATGCTAAGAAAGCCTGTTTGATTACATTACGTACAGATATGCATGAAAACACTAGAGATAACACTACTACTTCCTACAGACGTCACACATTGAATGGTTTAATATGTATATAAACAGTCTTAGATATATTGTTAAACTTACAAACGTTTCTTGGAGTGATGAATGAAGAATTCATACGAGTAAAAACGCTATGAACGACTAGAGGACGGAGCGGCTCTTGTACTTTCGGTTGAAAGCGCTAAAAAGAAGGGTACTGTAGCACTACAGCTTCTCTAATTACCTTTTGCATTATCCTGGTAGTGTGCTATTGTCAGGCACAATGTGTGTTTGTAATGACAAGAAAATAAGTTGTTTTGCACTTAACAAGAAGGTGTGTATGTGTGTACAGGTGAATCTTCTGCAGGGGCGTGGCCTCCCTTGTTGGCCTGAGAGAACGCCGCGGGAGAGGAGGCTCCTGGTTTTAGTGTGTGTCCTTTCTCTGGGCCTGTTCGTATCACTCATCACGACAGCTGTCTTCTACCGGCAAAGTGAGTTCTGGACTGGTTGTAGTACTGGACTCTCCATGTTAAACTTAAGGAGGCAAAGGTGTAATTTTGATGACTTTCGTTATTAATTTCCCTTTAACTTTCTAACGCATCTTTACTTTATGAATCTGCTTGAACTTATTTTTGTCGTTGTTGCTGTTTTGGTATCTTTGCTGTCATGGCAACCTTCTAAGGCAAAGTTGTCAAACTCAAGGCTCTGGGGCCAAATCTGACCTGCCACTTCATTTTACTTGGCCCTAATATGCGTTAATAAAGTACTGTATATTTCTTACTAAATGTATTCATTCTTTATATTTTGCCAGAAAAAAATACATACACTGCAATTATATATATTTTAAAGTTTAATATCAAATTATGCAATACGTATGCGATCATCCATACAAACATGATTTGTTACAAAAAAATAAATACTTAAATATCTGCCTGACTTATGATTTTAAAGCAAGTTATCCATCCATTTGTACAGTGTAAAAATAATAGAATTTATGGTAAAACACAAACAAACGGACAGCCAAGTTGCAAGAATTTTACCATAAAAAAACTGAGGTATCGTTTTTCCTTTTACAGTAATACACCGTAAAAGTAGATTTTACATTTAAAAAAACCTGGCAGCTCAGTCACAAGAACTCTAACATAAAAAAGACATTATACAGTTTTTTCCCATTTGCAATATTAGACTGTACATACCAACATAGATTTTACACTAACATTCTGGCAACTGAGCTGTCAGGTATTAATTGTAAAATGTACACTTTTATTTTCACAGTGTACAAAGAAAATATATTTAATAATAAAATGCCTTTACAATTATGTAATATAAGGCAATACCCCTACACATTTATGTCAGAAATTATTTACTATTAACAGGGGCCCCCTGAGTGCAGCCATAACTGCAATGTGGGCCTCAATGAAAATAAGTTTGACACCCCTGGTGACCAAATCAAAACTGGCACCGTCATAACAGGTATTTAGATGGAATTACAGAGGAATCTCGGTTGACAAACTTAATTGGTTCTTGAATAGGGTTCGTCAATAGAAAAGTTTGTAAATTTAAGAAAATTTCCCCATTAGAAACTACATAAATATGAATATTTAGTTTTGCGTCTTCCTATGCAGCTGCTCTGCACAGGCACACACCCTTTCACTAGCTGTGTCGTGCATCACACTTTGAAATCACAAAACTACTTAACTTTAACATCCAGGTCGCTACAATGATTAGGAATGAAACATAAAATCCACTTCACCTTGTTAGTTATTCTTTTGATTGATTGATTGAAACGTTTATTAGTAGATTGCACAGTACAGTATATGTTCCGTACAATTGACCACTAAATGGTAACACCCCAATAAGTTTTTCAACTTGTTTAAGTCAGGGACCACGTGAATCTATTCTCGTTCTTCCGCCAAAGAGAGGGTGAGGCGGGGTACAATGTTGACAACACTGTGGATACTTCCTGACCACACATCACATTGCTTTCTTTAAAATTAAATTGAGCTAACAAAACCTGTAAAATGGCTAAAAAAAACCCTGCATAAAAAGCAGTAAAAAATAAATGGGTGTGCTGCCAGGCACACAATGGGTGGATGAAACGCTCGTACATTGAGACAAGAATTGTACAACAAAGCATATTTTTAACTGGTATGGGGTTTAGAAATCCAAAAGTTTGTACAATGGGAGTGGAGGTCCCACTGTATTGAATTACAACTTTGGAACATCTTAAATATTTATTTTCAAGTTTTTAAAAGCTGTATTAACTTTTTGACAACAATAAAAATTGCAGTCCGAATAAAGTGTACAGGACAATGTAGACCGTACGCCTTCACACATACCCCTAAAGATTATTTACTGACAAACTAAGGAAAATGTCCCAGAAAAATGGTGTATTTGTTTGTGTTCTCCCTGGGCCAAGATGACCATGCAGTATGTGCCATGTGAGCTCTAGATCTGTGGTGTCAAAGTCATTTTAGTTCAGAGGCCTCATGGAGGAAGATCATGGCATGATAACTTAGAAGTACAGATAACTTCAGATTGTTTTCCTTGTTTAAAAAATAGACCATTCTGAAAATGTTTTTGTTTACACTTGCATGTTCCAGTTAATAGTATTTTCTCTTAATTTGTCGTCATATACCTGTGTACTTTCTAATGTTCATCAGTCAAATAGGTGCAATAGATTCTGGTGGAGTTTTAAAATGCTCCAATTGGTGTTGATTTCAAGTCTATCAAAAGATGAAATGAATAATGATATTCAAATCAAATGACAGGCTGTTATTTATGTAATGTACTCATGTTCCCCAACTGATGTTGTTTATTCTGTACATATGTAGCATCATCAACTACACAACTTGTGAATGTGGACTTATTTCATGAATCACACATGAAGTTGGAAGGGGATGCATATTATTTCAGCATATTTATGTGCGCCCACAAAATGTGTCCCCTGTCATACGTACAACATGAATGTAGAAATGATGAAAAACATTTATTTGTGCGTAAATGTCACAGGTGACATTAGCAACAACACCTTTGACAAAGTACATTTTGTATTCTATCACTAACAAGCTGTGTAAGTACCTCCTGTCCAAACACAGAAGATGCCTTTAACTTATTACATAGCTCTGCCCCCTCTAAAGTTATGCAGGGGATACAAAGAATTGCCATTGCGACCTCCAGTGGACACATTTAGAACTGCTCTTTCATTTTAAAATTTCAGCTCCTTTTTAAACCTTCCAAACTCCTCTCACGGGCCGGATAAGACCTGTTTGTGTTTACACCCCTGCTGTAAATGGTCATTTTGTGGGAAACTACTTTTCAAAGTGTGACGACAAACCACAGCCGCACCTTCAGCTCTGTCTCCAGAGAACAATCTCAATTCCTCCCGCCAGCCCAGATAAAGGCGGTGGATGAGCCATCTCACGTGTGGCTTTCCTGTGAGTTGCTAGGGGAAGCGTGGTGACACTTCCTGCAATTCAGCCTGCGTGTCACATCACACCTTGGAAGAATCTAAGGAAGAGGGGTGAATCCTCCCCGGGGTTCTTTGTCTCCATCCCTGTCCCACAACCTCAACAACCACCTTCAGTTGTCCCTCCACTGATAAACCATTCCTGTCTCACAACCTCAACAACCCCTTCAGTTGTCCCTCCACTGATACACCATGCCTGTCTCACAACCTTAACAACCCCCTTCAGTTGTCCCTCCACTGATACACCATTCCTGTCTCACAACCTCAACAACCCCCTTCAGTTGTCTCTCCATTGATACACTATCCCTGTCTCACAACCTCAACAACCACCCTCAGTTGTTTCTCCACTGATACACCATCCCTGTGTCACAACCTCATCAACCACCTTCAGTTGTCCCTCCACTAATACACCATTCTTGTCTCACAACCTCAACAACTACCCTTCAGTTGTCTCTCCACTAATACACCATTCCTGTCTCACAACCTCAACAGCCACCGTCAGTGGTCTCTCCACTGGTACACTATCCCTGTCTCACAACCTCAACAACCACCTTCAGTTGTCCCTCCACTGATACACCATTCCTGTCTCACAACTTCAACAACCACCTTCAGTTGTCTGTCCACTATTAGACCATTCCTGTCTCACAACCTCAACAACCACTTTCAGTTGTCTCTCCACTGGTACACCATCCCTGTCTCACAACCTCAACAACCACCTTCAGTTGTCCCTCCACTGATACAACATTCCTGTCTCACAACCTCAACAACCCCTTCAGTTGTCTCTCCACTGATACACCATTCCTGTCTCACAACCTTAACAACCCCTTCAAATATATATAATAACAAAGAATACTGAGAATATAAACTAAACAAGAAAATGGAGTGTGACTAATCCAAAAGGGGTGTATGTGTGTGTGACTATGTGTGTAATAATTGTTGTGTATTACCGTGATGTGTTGGGCGTGAGGAGGGACAAAGCAGAAGAAGGTCCGTGAGACAAGCAGTAGGTCTGTGGGGCCAAGAGAGGTATCAAGAGGTCTGTGTGTGCAAAGCGGGGGTCGAGGATCGAGGGAGGAAGTCCAAAGTCCACGGAGAGTCGAGGCTTGATGATGGAGGACACGGGAAGCACTGCGAGAAACACAAGAGGGCATGAGACACGGGATCAAGGAAGTCACAGGGAGAGATCAAGAATGCGGAGGGAAGCCAGACACGGGATGCTTACAACGTGACAGGATTAAGTTCCGGCCAAGTTCCTAGGGTCCACTGGTCTTTATACTGCTCGTCCTCATCAGGACCAGATGTGCTGATTGATTGCTGATTGTCCACAGCCTTGCCGGCATGTGGGCGTGATGCGAGCAGGGGCGTGTCTAGGCATGCTGCCAACGGAGGTCCCGGCAGACCCAGCTGACGGAGAAAAGCGGGTTCGAGCCTGCGCCGTGACATTAGTACAACTTTGATAAGCTATGATAAGGCCTGTGAAGCAGGGGAGTCTAGTAGCAGCGGGGGCCGTCTACGGAGCAGACGCCAGCGGTGTGATCGGAAACGCGGATGCCGAGCGGGGCTAAAAACAAAGCAGAAGGCTAATCCCCACAGAACACCACTTTCCTCCATCCCGAAGACGGATTTAGATGGAAAATGCGAGACTACTGGTCTGGGTAAGGAGTCAGTTAAATTAGAACAAGTTTTTTCTGCTTTGAGTGTTTCAGAGTTGGACATGTGTTTTACTGAGGTGGCTAACTATGATGCGTGCAGTTTATCAAAGCAACAATCAAACAATCGGAAAATTCCTGTCGTATCAATTCCTAGATATGGTCGTAACTATACTAAATGCACTGGGCATAATAAACACAACATTATTAATATTGCTACTACGGATAATTTGATCAAAAACTCCCTAAAACAGCCCACTACCTATAACATAGGTTTTTTAAACATAAGATCATTGTCTCCTAAAACGTTGTTAGTTAATGATATTATCAGAGACAACAATCTTAACGTCATCGGTCTCAGCGAAACCTGGCTTAAACCAAACGACTTTTTTGCGCTAAATGAGGCATGTCCTCCTAACTTTACACATGCGCATATTGCCCGTCCGCTCAAAAGGGGTGGGGGGGTTGCACTAATATACAACGAAAACTTTAACCTTAGTCCTAACATAAATAATAAATATAAATCGTTTGAGGTCTGTCACACCGCTGCCTCTACACCTGGCTGTTATCTACCGCCCCCCAGGGCCCTATTCGGACTTTATTAATGAATTCTCAGAGTTTGTTGCTGATCTAGTGACACACGCCGATAATATAATCATAATGGGGGACTTTAATATCCATATGAATACCCCATCGGACCCACCGTGCGTAGCGCTCCAGACTGTAATTGATAGCTGTGGTCTCACACAAATAATAAATGAACCCACGCATCGCAACGGTAATACGATAGACCTAGTGCTTGTCAGGGGCATCACCGTTTCCAAAGTTACGATACTCCCGTATACTAAAGTATTGTCTGATCATTACCTTATAAAATTCGAGGTTCAGACGCATGTTCGTCAAACTAATAATAATAATAACTGCTATAGCAGTCGCAACATTAATACAGCCACAACGACAACTCTTGCTGACCTACTGCCCTCGGTAATGGCACCATTCCCAAAGTATGTGGGCTCTATTGATAACCTCACTAACAACTTTAACGACGCCCTGCGCGAAACCATTGATAACATAGCACCGCTAAAGTTAAAAAAGGCTCCAAAAAAGCGCACCCCGTGGTTTACAGAAGAAACTAGAGCTCAGAAATTATTTTGTAGAAAGCTGGAACGCAAATGGCGCACGACTAAACTTGAGGTGCACCATCAAGCATGGAGTGATGGTTTAATAACTTATAAACGCATGCTTACCTTAGCTAAAGCTAAATATTACTCAAATCTCATCCACCGTAATAAAAACGATCCTAAATTTTTGTTTAGTACGGTAGCATCGCTAACCCAACAAGGGACTCCTTCCAGTAGCTCAACCCACTCAGCTGATGACTTTATGCAATTCTTTAGTAAGAAAATTGAAGTCATTAGAAAGGAGATTAAAGACAATGCGTCCCAGCTACAACGGGGTTCTATTAACACTGACACGATTGTATATACGGCGGATACTGCCCTCCAAAATACTTTCTCTCGTTTTGAGGAAATAACATTAGAGGAATTGTTACAACGTGTAAATGGAATAAAACAGACAACATGTTTACTTGACCCTCTTCCTGGGAAACTGATCAAGGAGCTCTTTGTATTATTAGGTCCATCAGTGCTAAATATTATAAACTTATCACTCTCCTCGGGCACTGTTCCCCTAGCATTCAAAAAAGCGGTTATTCATCCTCTTCTTAAAAGACCTAACCTCGATCCTGACCTCATGGTAAATTACCGACCGGTGTCTCACCTTCCCTTTATTTCAAAAATCCTTGAAAAAATTATTGCGGAGCAGTTAAATGAACACTTAGCGTCTAACAATCTATGTGAAACCTTTCAATCCGGTTTCAGGGCAAATCACTCCACGGAGATAGCCCTCGCAAAAATGACTAATGATCTATTGCTAACGATGGATTCTGATGCGTCATCTATGTTGCTGCTCCTCGATCTTAGCGCTGCTTTCGATACCGTCGATCATAATATTTTATTAGAACGTATCAAAACACGAATTGGTATGTCAGACTTAGCCCTGTCTTGGTTTAACTCTTATCTTACTGATAGGATGCAGTGTGTCTCCCATAACAATGTGACCTCGGACTACGTTAAGGTAACGTGTGGAGTTCCCCAGGGTTCGGTCCTTGGCCCTGCACTCTTCAGCATCTACATGCTGCCGCTAGGTGACATCATACGCAAATACGGTATTAGCTTTCACTGTTATGCTGATGACACCCAACTCTACATGCCCCTAAAGCTGACCAACACGCCGGATTGTAGTCAGCTGGAGGCGTGTCTTAATGAAATTAAACAATGGATGTCCGCTAACTTTTTGCAACTCAACGCCAAAAAAACGGAAATGCTGATTATCGGTCCTGCTAGACACCGAACTCTATTTAATAATACAACTCTAACATTTGACAACCAAACAATTAAACAAGGCGACACGGTAAAGAATCTGGGTGTTATCTTCGACCCAACTCTCTCCTTTGAGGCACACATTAAAAGCGTTACTAAAACGGCCTTCTTTCATCTCCGTAATATCGCTAAAATTCGCTCCATTCTGTCCACTAAAGACGCTGAGATCATTATCCATGCGTTTGTTACGTCTCGCCTCGACTACTGTAACGTATTATTTTCGGGTCTCCCCATGTCTAGCATTAAAAGATTACAGTTGGTACAAAATGCGGCTGCTAGACTTTTGACAAGAACAAGAAAGTTTGATCACATTACGCCTGTACTGGCTCACCTGCACTGGCTTCCTGTGCACTTAAGATGTGACTTTAAGGTTTTACTACTTACGTATAAAATACTACACGGTCTAGCTCCATCTTATCTTGCCGATTGTATTGTACCATATGTCCCGGCAAGAAATCTGCGTTCAAAGGACTCCGGCTTATTAGTGATTCACAAAGCCCAAAAAAAGTCTGCGGGCTATAGAGCATTTTCCGTTCGGGCTCCAGTACTCTGGAATGCCCTCCCGGTAACAGTTCGCGATGCCACCTCAGTAGAAGCATTTAAGTCTCACCTTAAAACTCATTTGTATACTCTAGCCTTTAAATAGACTCCCTTTTTAGACCAGTTGATCTGCCGTTTCTTTTCTTTTTCTTCCATGTCCCACTCTCCCGTGTGGAGGGGGTCCGGTCCGATCCGGTGGCCATGTACTGCTCGCCTGTGTATCGGCTGGGGACATCTCTGCGCTGCTGGTCCGCCTACGCTTGGGATGGTTTCCTGCTGGCTCCGCTGTGAACGGGACTCTCGCTGCTGTGTCTTGGATCCTCTTTGGACTGGACTCTCGCGACTGTGTTGTATCCATTGTGGATTGAACTTTCACAGTATCATGTTAGATCCGCTCGACATCCATTGCTTTCCTCCTCTCTAAGGTTCTCATAGTCATCATTGTCACCGACGTCCCACTGGGTCATTATTGTCACCAATGTCCCACTGGGTGTGAGTTTTCCTACCGAGGATGTCGTGGTGGTTTGTGCAGCCCTTTGAGATACTAGTGATTTAGGGCTATATAAGTAAACATTGATTGATTGATTGATATGAAGCCACACCGCTTGATGTGCTTTAACATGTGAGTATATTATGGTGTGTGTATAAGATAAGACATATTATATGGCGTTTTGTTTCACAATATTATGCATAAGCAACTTTTCTTACCTTCTGGTACCTGCTGATCTATATTTGGGATCTGCATAAATCCTGAAAAATTGCGCAGTTCCGCCTTTCTAGTCTTATTTCGACGCCATAGTCGATAAGCTACTTCTTTTTCTCTACTTGTTATGGGACATTCATCCTCTGCTGTTGCCATTTCTAATATAAAGTAGTACAAAGTTCTTACTTATATCCGTCAGTAAACTCACCATAAAAGTGCCAAAACATACCGGTGTAGTGGGTTTACATTATTCACCCAAAGAACTTTAGTTATTTGAGTTCCGGTCAGACGTTTTTTCACGGGACACAATTCCGGTGTTGTTGTTTAAGTAAAGTGTGAATGTCTTTAAAACAGTTACTGCATTTCCTTGAATTGCCGCCGGGGCGCTAATTAATTTAAAACCTCTTCCTAATCCTGCGCTTGCCAAAGGCATGCGGTAAAAGTAAGCATGCGTTAATTATTTTAAAACCTCTTCTCATGCAGTAAAAATTTGAGTGTGATTTTTTTTTTTTTCCAAGATGGCGGTGCTGTAGTGGCTGCTGTTGGCAGGAGCTCTGTGCTCTTGTGTCGTCCTTTTGTGTTTCCCTCTTGTTTTCAAGTGTTATTATATTATTTGCCTTTTGATTCGGGACCCTTTGGGACTGTGTGACAAGGGGTGGCACTTTCGTGACCTCTGTGGTGCTTTTTTTGTGGACTTCTGGATCTGCCTCCCGGGAGCCTTTTTGGCCATGGAGACCAGCTGCTGGGTCTCTGCCACACCGGCGTCGGTTTGGAGGGACTGGAGGAGATGCGGATGAGGGGACAGGGCTGCGGAGCTAGCACTGAGCGCTGGGACGGAGAGGCTTCGCGGTGTCTTGGCTGGGTGAGCAGGTGTCGGACACCTCAGTCACCTTGGACGTATCCTCGCTCATCCATGCGGACTGGACACTGGCCGAGAGTGGAGTCGGCTGTCTTGGTTGCTTTGTTGGGTCTGCTTCTGTCTCTGGCCATGCTCCCTCCACCCCAGCGGACGATGGCGTGGAACACCGCGGATGCCACCACAGTGGATATGTTTCTTTTACTTTTTATTCAAAGCTGTATTTAGAAGTGTCTGGTTGTATCTGCTGCGTTAATGTCATTAATGTCCTCTGTGTTCTTTGATGTTTGATGTTTCCCTCTTACACGTGTAAGAGGGATGTGTACTGGCTATGAGTTGTTTTTTTTCCCTTGGCCTCAGTCTGCACCCCCTCTCCAGGGGCCCAGGCTAAGACCAATTGTTTTATTTTATTTTAATCTTCTTTTTTCTCCCATCCCCCCACCCCCCTTTTTTACCTGTATCTCACCTTTTTTGTAAGGGGCGCTGGAAGCCGGCAGACCCCGTCAGCGATCCTGTTCTGTCTCCCTGTAATGTTTGTCTGATCTTGAATGGGATTGTGCTGAAAATTTAAATTTTCCTGAAGGAACTCTCCTGACAGAATAAATAAAGTACCATCTAATCTAATCTAATCTAAGGATACCATCATGAAAAGCACATTTAATAAAAAAAAAAACGTATTATGGTTATTATTTTCAGCACTGAAGGCTTGGAATAACCTACAATCGAATATTCAACTTAAAACCCTTGTTACATTAAATTAGTTTAAAGCTTCTGTGAAAGGATTGCATTCTACTTTGTCTGTATGCACATGTGTCTAATGAGCAAGTTTTAATGTTGTAAATGTGATGTTTTATGTGTCATTTACTGTTTTTAATGTAACTTTGCTGCTGGCCACTTGGCCAGGTCTCCCTTGAAAAAGAGGTCTTTGATCTCAATGGGATTTTACCTGGTTAAATAAAGGCTAAATAAAAAATAATGAAAAATAGTCTTACCTTATAAATGAAATCCATGCCAGCTCATTCTGATCAAAAGCATCAATACCTTGTTTATAGAAGTATTCCTTATCTTTCTTCAGTTTTAAAAGTCTCTCTGTCTCGATGGAGATCTTCCTTTATTACCTCCTGCCATGATTGAAAGTCCAGTTTAGAAAACTGCTATTAGACCGCTGCTATCAGTTAGCTCGGGTGCGGGTGACGACAGAATTCTCCTCGGCCAACTCCCCCTCCCGTTCTGCTCCGTGGGAGATCTCTTTATCCCACCGCTGCCAACATGAATGTTATTGCATAAATAATACCCTGGGTATTTAGGACTGGAACATGCTTTATTTCAGCCCGGTTGTTTACATAGCCAGCAAAGGTCCATCGTGCACCCGCTGCATCATATCCATCCCAGCACAATCTTATCACTCATTTCACTTCTTCTGCAGCCGAATAGTCACAAGAAGGATCACTAGCGCTCTCTACCACCAGGAGGCGGGAGTCATTTAATCACTAATATTTAACAGACGCAGCTACGGTATTGTGACGGTCTCAAGCCGTCGTCTTGCGGGTTCCCAGGACCACCAAGGAAGGACATGGCTTGAGCAGTTTGACTTTGTTTATTTTTCAATAAAACCTCAGTCCAGGTCGCTCTTCCGCTCCTCCTCTCCGCTCGCTCGCCGCCATCTTAGGCAGGGCACACTGCCTGTCTGTCAGACCGTCGGCTCCACAGGTATATTAATAAAACATAGCTTCTTACTGTTCTTTTTAGCATACCGGTATTCAATAGCTTGGACCTTAAATCCTACTGAATAGTTCTTACTCTTCTTCCCTTTATGCGATTTCAAATTGTTGAAATCAGCCTCCTCCATTTTGAAAATGATGACAGGGGAAGTGTTACTCGTGACGTCACAAATTTGACCCGGCGGTAATACTAAGCATGCGCTAATTATTTTGCGGTGCGAGTTTAACCCGGCAGTAATTCAAGGCAGGCACATACTATATGTCCGGTAGCAATTCAAGGAAATACGTTAGCTCCACCTTTTGACACTTCTTCCACTCCCGTCCTTGCATGCTACACCGCCACAACAAAGATAACGGTGAGAAGACACTGCCAAAGGTGAGGCACATTATTAACACCGCCCACAAAATGAATGTCAGAAAGTGACTTGAAGATGATGTGCAAAAAAATTATCTATGCAATATTTTAATCCAACTCTTTTTATTGACTTTTTGAAATAGACAGAAAAAGTGCAAGTCGAAACAGTAAAATTTTAAAGTCAGTGAATTCTTCACACCCTTTCCCTTAAAACCAAAAAAACAACAGTGTGGGATTAGAGCCATAACGAGCAACAATTAAACTGATTGAAAAAGACTGTGACGCTCAGCTTCTTGTGATGGTCAATGGTGTATTTGCAACATAGTGAAGTCCAGGGATTGGTCAAAGAAGTAAAGAGAGGAGGTAATTTCACTTCATAAGAAAGGATATGGTTATAAGAAAATAGCAAAGACATTACACATTCCAAGAGACACAGTTGGGAGCATAATTCGCAAGTTTAAAGCTAAAGGCACAGTGGAAACACTACCTGGGCGTGGTAGAAAGAGGATGCTGTGTGCGTACAGTGGTGAAAAACCCCCGGGTAACAGCTGAGGAACTACAACAGGACATTGCAGAGGGGGGAACGCAGGTTTCGTCCCAGACAATAAGGTGCGCACTACAAGATGAAGGCCTCTATGCCAGAACTCCCAGGCGCACCCCACTTCTGACTACCAGGCACAAGGAAAATAGACTCAAGTATGCCAAAAATCATCTGGACAAACCCCAAAGGTTTTGGGAAACTGTTCTATGGAGTGATGGTACAAAACTGGAACTCTTTGGGCCTATGAATCAACGTTATGTCTGGAGGAGAAAAAATGAAACTTACAAAGAGAAGAACACCTTTCCTACTGTTAAGCATGGTGGGGGGTCAATCATGCTCTGGGGCTGTTTCTCTGCCTCATGTACCGGGAATCTCCAGCGCGTTCAAGGCATTAGGGATTCTATTTCCTACCAGGATATATTAGCTGCAAATGTCATGAAGTCAGTGACGAAGCTGAGGCTTGGGAGACGTTGGACTTTCCAACAGGACAACTATCCCAAGCATACCTCCAAATCAACATCAGAGTGGTTGCAGAAGAATGGCTGGAAGACTCTGGAGTGGCCATCACAGTCGCCAGACCTAAATCCTATCGAAAACCTGCGGTGGGACTTGAATAAGGCAGTTGCAGCACGCAAGCCCAAGAATATGAATGAACTGGAGGCCTTTGCCCAAGAGGAATGGGCTAAAATACCTGTAGATCGGTGCAAGAAGCTTGTGTCCGGTTATGTATCACGTTTGAAGGATGTAATTACTGCCAAAGGGTGTTCTACTAAGTACTAAAGATGCATGTAACTACGGGGTTAGATAATTTTGTCAATGAGATATTAAGAAAAATGTCCTTTTTTGGTGTTTTGTAAAATACAGTGTTACAATTTAAGTTGCATTTGTCTATTTGACACATCTTTATTTGATATGACTATAAACAAAATACGGAATAAAGGTCCAACTTGATAAAACACCAAAATTGTGTGGGGGTTATATAATTTTGATCACAACTGTATGTATGAAAAATGATCAAAAGACCATTCATCGGCAGTGCGCCTTATAATCCAGTACGCCATATGGTCCGTAAAATAGGGTATTTTTGAGGAGAAATGTTTCTTCTAAGACAGGGGTGGTGCAATTAATTTTTTCCGGGGGCCGCATGAGCAACCCGAGCACTGCTGGAGGGCCACATCTACAATATTTCAATTAAAACATTTTGCTCAATATTATTTTTGATATACCGTAAGATAAATAATTATAATAATAATTAATAATATTAATCATCCATCCATCCATCCATCTTCCGCTTATCCGAGGTCGGGTCGCGGGGGCAGCAGCCTAAGCAGGGAAGCCCAGACTTCCCTCTCCCCAGCCACTTCGTCTAGCTCTTCCCGGGGGATCCCGAGGCGTTCCCAGGCCAGCCGGGAGACATAGTCTTCCCAACGTATCCTGGGTCTTCCCCGTGGCCTCCTACCGGCTGGACGTCCCCTAAACACCTCCCTAGGGAGGCGTTCAGGTGGCATCCTGACCAGATGCCCGAGCCACCTCATCTGGCTCCTCTCAATGTGGAGGAGCAGCGGCTTTACTTTGAGTTTCTCCCGGATGGCAGAGCTTCTCACCCTATCTCTAAGGGAGAGACCCGCCACCCGGCGGAGGAAACTCATTTCGGCCGCTTGTACCCGTGATCTTATCCTTTCGGTCATGACCCAAAGCTCATGACCATAGGTGAGGATGGGAACGTAGATCGATCGGTAAATTGAGAGCTTTGCCTTCTGCCTCAGCTCCTTCTTCCCCACAACGGATCGATACGTTCGCATTACTGAAGACGCCGCACCGATCCGCCTGTCGATCTCACCATCCTCTCTTCCCTCACTCGTGAAAAAGACTCCTAGGTACTTGAACTCCTCCACTTGGGGCAGGGTCTCCTCCCCAACCCAGAGATGGCACTCCACCATTTTCGGGGCGAGAACCATGGACTCGGACTTGGAGGTGCTGATTCTCATTCCGGTCGCTTCACACTCGGCTGCGAAACGATCCAGCGAGAGCTGAAGATCCCGGCCAGATGAAGCCATCAGGACCACATCATCTGCAAAAATCAGAGACCCAATCCCGCGGCCACCAAACCGTAACCCCTCAACGCCTTGGCTGCGCCTAGAAATTCTGTCCATAAAAGTTATGAACAGAATCGGTGACAAAGGACAGCCTTGGCGGAGTCCAACCCTCACTGGAAACGTGTCCGACTGCCAGCAATGCGGACCAAGCTCTGACACTGATCATACAGGGAGCGGACTGCCACAATAAGACAGTCCGGTACCCCATACTCTCTGAGCACTCCCCACAGGACTTCCCGAGGGACACGGTCGAATGCCTTCTCCAAGTCCACAAAGCACATGTAGACTGGTTGGGCAAACTCCCATGCACCCTCAAGAACCCTGCCGAGAGTATAGAGTTGGTCCACAGTTCCACAACCAGGACGAAAACCACACTGTTCCTCCTGGATCCGAGGTTCGACTATCCGGCGTAGCCTCCTCTCCAGTACACCTGAATAAACCTTACCGGGAAGGCTGAGAAGTGTTATCCCACGATAGTTGGAACACACCCTCCGGTCCCCCTTCTTAAAGAGAGGGACCACCACCCCGGTTTGCCAATCCAGAGGTACCGCCCCCGATGTCCACGCGATGCTGCAGAGTCTTGTCAACCAAGACAGCCCCACAGCATCCAGAGCCTTAAGGGACTCCGGGCGGATCTCATCTACCCCCGGGGCCTTGCCGCCGAGGAGCTTTTTGACTACCTCAGCAACCTCATCCCCAGAAATAGGAGAGCCCACCACAGATTCCCCAGGCACCGCTTCCTCAAAGGAAGACGTGTTGGTGGGATTGAGGAGGTCTTCGAAGTATTCCTTCCACCTATCCACAACATCCGCAGTCGAAGTCAGCAGAACACCATCCGCACCATACACGGTGTTGATAGTGTACTGTTTCCCCTTCCTAAGGCGGCGTATGGTGGTCCAGAATCGCTTCGAAGCCGTCCGGAAGTCGTTTTCCATGGCTTCCCCGAATTATTCCCATGTCCGAGTTTTTGCCTCCGCGACCGCTAAAGCTGCACACCGCTTGGCCCGTCGGTACCCGTCCACTGCCTCCGGAGTACTATGAGCAAAAAGAACCCGATAGGACTCCTTCTTTAGCTTGACGGCATCCCTCACTGCTGGTGTCCACCAACGGGTTCTGGGATTACCGCCACAACAGGCACCAACAACCTTGCGGCCACAGCTCCAATCAGCTGCCTCGACAATAGAGGTTCGGAACATGGTCCACTCAGACTCAATGTCCCGCACCTCCCTCGTGACATGTTCAAAGTTCTCCCAGAGGTGTGAATTGAAACTTTCTCTGACAGGAGACTCTGCCAGACGTTCCCAGCAGACCCAGGTCTGTCCGGCATCCTCCCCCACCATCGCAGCCAACTCACCACCAGGTGGTGATCGGTAGAAAGCTCAGCCCCTCTCTTCACCCGAGTGTCCAAAACATGAGGCCGCAAATCCGATGACACAACTACAAAGTCGATCATGGAACTGCGGCCTAGGGTGTCCTGGTGCCAAGTGCACATATGGACACCCTTCTGTTTGAACATGGTGTTCGTTATGGACAATCCGTGACGAGCACAAAAGTCCAATAACAAAACACCACTCGGGTTTAGATCCGGCCGGCCATTCTTCCCAATCACGCCTCTCCAGGTTTCACTGTCGTTGCCAACATGAGCGTTGAAATCCCCCAGTAGGACAAGGGAATCACACGGGGGAGCACTTTCCAGTACTCCCTCGAGTGTACCCAAAAAGGGTGGGTACTCTGAACTGCTGTTTAGTGCGTAAGCACAAACAACAGTCAGGACCCGTCCCCCCACCCGAAGGCGGAGGGAAGCTACCCTCTCGTCCACTGGGTTGAACTCCAACGTGCAGGCTTTGAGCCGGGGGGCAACGAGAATTGCCACCCCAGCCCGTCGCCTCTCACTGCCGGCAACGCCAGAGTGGAAGAGAGTCCAGTCCCTCTCGAGAGAACTGGTTCCAGAGCCCTTGCTGTGCGTCGAGGTGAGTCCGACTATATCCAGCCGGAACTGCTCTACCTCGAGTACTAGCTCAGGCTCTTTCCCCCCCAGTGAGGTGACGTTCCACGTCCCAAGAGCTAGCTTCTATAGCCGAGGATCGGACCGCCAAGTGCCCTGCCTTCGGCTGTCGCCCAGCTCACAATGCACCCGACCTCTATGGCCCCTCCTATGAGTGGTGAGCCCATTGGAGGGATTACCCACGTTGCCTCTTAATTTCATTTAACCTAACTTAACTTTATACAAAAGCAGATTGCTTTTGATGGTTTTATTTTTAACACTGTTTTACACAGCACTTCCTGATGTATAATACGATGCAGAAATTGACATTTTTGCATTGTATTATACATCAGGAAGTGTAGTGTAAGACATCCTGCATCCTCTTTAAAAGTCCAACATTTTTCCTCGTCGGATTTGGACAACCATCTGTTGTCACACCTTTCAGCTTGTCCCATTTCAGTCCTAACATGTCAAAACACACATTTACCTCTGTGAACAGGTCATTACCTATGCTTGTCCCTTTTTTAATTGACTGCACGGCTGCCAGCTCCTCCGTGATTTGAAAGTCTACAGTTACTCCACGTAAGAAGATGAGCAACTGGGCGGTGTCACGTACATCGCATCTCTCAGCCAAAGCCAGCGTAAAACAGTTATGTTTTTCAGTTGAAGCTCCAAGTTTCCAGCGATGGTCTCAACCCGCTTCCCTATTGTGTGTCGGGAGAGTGACACGTTCTTAAATGTGCCCCTCGTCTCCGGGCATATCAGCAAAGCAGAGTCCAATAAGCACTCCTTAATAAATTCTGTCGTAAAATGTCTTACTTTTTCTGGCGATTTTGTAAGAATTGACAAAACTTGTCCTGACGGCTGCATGTCTGGGGGTGTAAAATTTGGCAAAAAGTCTTTGTTGGGTTTGCCGTTTTACCATGAACGCATTAGCCTCCCTTGCTCGCTCTTCATCAGACAGATTCCGGTATTTTTCCTCGTGCTATGTCGTGTAGTGGCGATTCAAATTCTATTCTTTAAACACAGCAACCTGTGTACCACAAATTAAGCACACGGCTTTACCTTTAATTTCTGTAAAGAAATACCTGAAAGTCCATGTCTTGTTGAAAAAAAAAGCATACGTCATCAACTTTTCTTTTTTTTAGCGTGAGCTGACATCTCGGTGTTAACCGGGCATTACTTTTCGCTGTGCACCTTCACTCACAGGTTACACACGGACACACAGTACGTCCATAAACAAGACTTTTCAAAACAAAAGCAGCACAGTTGTATCGCACGCACGACATAGATGTTTTTAAAATGTATTTTGTAATTTGTGATTGCCGCTGTTCACATTCACTCACAATCACACACGCACATACGTGCACACGAAAGTATTACAAATAACGCTTTTCAAAACAAAAGCAGCACCGTTGTATTGCACACTTGACATAAATACTTTTTAAAATTTATTTTGTAATTTATGATATCCTCACACGGGCCTCACACGGGCCTGACAGGGACGCACAAAGGGCCGGATGTGGCCCGCGGGCCACAGAAAGCCCTAAGATATGTTGATAAATAATGGTCTTATAGTGTTGGAGTTTTGAAAGTTTCCAACATTCACCGTGCTGCACAAACATCTGCTCAGAGAACATTGGAGATTTGACATGTGCTTCGCAGCTCACCCCGGTATGTGTCTGACGGAGTCGTGCATCAGGGTGACCAGCGCAGTCACAGCGGCCCTGGATCGCTCCGTGGACCCCTGCCAGGACTTCTACAACTTTGCCTGCGGGGGCTGGATGAAGAACAACCCCCTCCCTGAAGGCAAGTCCCGCTGGGGGCCCTTCAGCAACCTGTGGGAGCACAACATGCTGGTCATGAAGCGGTTGTTAGGTGAGCGTGCTCCGCCACACCTTTCTGCTCGCGGTGGTCCTTATTTGGTTTTGGTTTGTTCCGTCAACAGAGAACACAACCAGGAAAGGCCTGAGTCAAGCTGAGGAAAAAGCGCAGAGATATTATCAGGCTTGTATGAACGAGAGCAAGATCCAGGAGTTAGGAGCCAGACCGTTAACGGAGCTCATCACGCAGGTATGGAACATCAAACATCTGTGCAGAACACAAATGTTTTGTTCTAAAGTGAAATCCAATCTGGTGGTCAAATCATGGCATGATATAACTTCAAAATAACTCTTTACATCAACCACATTCTGAAGATGTACAAATGTACAATATCTTAGTTTTTTACTAATGAATACATATTCGGTACTATACCGCCTCTAAAAAGTACAGGCCCCCCCCACCCCCTTCTTCGTCATGTCATGTCATGTCACGTCACGTCACGTCATTGCTGGTTTACGAGGAGACGAACATGTTCTGCGGCACATACACACAGAGTACTTATAAGCAGACAGTGTGTAGACAGAAAAGGGAGAATGGACGCATTTTGATGTAAAAAGTAACGAAAAATGTGAAGTTATAACACTGAAACTCCATCAGGAAGAGGTGCTTTAAGACATGGATAGCGAACTAGCAGCTAACGTCCATCCACAGTGTTTTAGCTACTTCTGAATCACTAATCCTGGCCTCCATGGTGACAAATAAAGTACGTTTCTTTCATCTAACATGATCACTGCAGGACGAGGAATAGCTAATTATGCTTCACTACACACCGTAGCCCAGCCGCATCAAAATGTAAACAAATGATACCAATTACAGTCGATACTACTATGATTACATGAATATATTTTGGCATCACACAACTTGTTTAGTTTTTTTAAAATGTATCTTATGTTTATTAACTCAGTAAATACGTCCCTGGACACATGAGGACTTTGAATATGACCAATGTAACTACTTGGTATCAAATCGATAAGTAAATGTGTGGTATCATCCAAAACTAATACAAAGTATCCAAGAAGAGAAAAATAAGTGATTATTACATTTTAACAGAAGTATAGATAGAACATGTTAAAACAGAAAATATGCAGACATTAACAGTAAATGAACAAGTAGATTACTAATCCATTTTTACAGTTTGTCCTTCCTAATGTAGACAAAATAATAGGTAGATAAATGACACAACATGTTACTGCATAAGTCAACAGACTAATTAGGAGCCTTTGTTTGTTTACTTACTACTACAAGTTGTCTAGTATGTTCAACATTTTATTTAAGGCCTAAATTGCAATAATAAACATATGTTTATTTTTTTGTTAAAATAAAGACAATAATGACATTTTTTGTAGTCCCCTTTATTTAGAAAAGTATCGAAATACAGTTTGGTACCCGTACCAAAATATTGGTATGAGGACAACGTGAATTAATAGTATTATATCCATCCATCCATCCATTTTCTACGGCCTGTCCCTTACGGGGAAGCGGGGGGCGCTGGCGCCTATCTCAGCTACAATCGGGCGGAAGGCGGGGTACACCCTGGACAAGTCGCCACCTCATCGCAGGGCCAACACAGATAGACAGACAACATTCACACTCACATTCACACACTAGGGCCAATTTAGTGTTACCAATCAACCTATCCCCAGGTGCATGTCTTTGGAAGTGGGAGGAAGCCGGAGTACCCGGAGGGAACCCACGCATTCACGGGGAGAACATGCAAACTCCACACCGAAAGATCCCGAGCCTGGATTTGAACTCAGGACTACAGGAACTTCGTATTGTGAGGCAGACGCACTAACCCCTCTGCCACCGTGAAGCCTAGTATTATATCTCTAGTTGTAATTATTGATTCTTTTTTAATAAATTATGTAATAATGTTAATCAGTCAGAACAGTTGTAAACTACTCCCTTTAGTGTTCATTTTTAATCCATCAGAAGATTGAATTAATAATTATTAGGGCTGTGAATCTTTGAGCACCACTCAATTCGATTCGATTCTAGGGGGTAATGATTCGATTCAGAATCGATTCCTGATTCAAAATCAATACTTTTTTAATGACATTAGGGGCCAGTTCTGTGATTGACTACATTGCCCCATAACATAGATACATTATTAAATTAACATAAAATACATATTTTATGTTAATTTAAGAAAACTGTTTTTGTTGCAAGCATTTTATAAAGTCTAATACAAATGAAAAAATAAGTGAAGTATCCAACACTTCTCTTTTCTAAAGTAAATGTTTACAGCAGATATAGATCATGTACATCTACTATATGATTTGTCTAAGTGGCTGGACAGGACAGTTTAAAAAATATAAAAATCGTTTTTTGAATTGTTTAAGAATGGTTACAAATAAGAATTGCGATTAATCTGAATTTTTTTTTTTTTCTGACACCCCTAATAATAATATTCAAATCAAATTATATGATGTTATTAATGTAATGTACTCATGTTCTCCAACTGATGTACTAACATCATGTGTGTACATCATCTACAACACAACTTCTGAATGTGGATTTATTTCATGAATCACACATGAAGTTAGAAGGGGATGCATATTATTTCAGCATATTTATGTACGCCCACAAAATGTGTCATAAGTACAACATGAATGTAGAGATGATCAAAAGCATTTATTTGTGTGTAAATGTCACAGTTTACATTACCAACAACATCTTTGACAATGTACATTTTGTATTCTATCACTAACAAGCAGCGTAAGGACGTCTTATCCAAACACAGAAGAGTTGACTCTAATGTTAGGAACTGGTTGGTGGATCCCAATGATGCAGATATGTTTTTGTTAGGGGAACAAAAGTTCTTCCTTTTATTTTGGTAGAAGGTGGACTTAGCCAAAACAAAGGCGATGGTGGAGGCTCAAAAACACACCATGAAAAACTACACTAAATAATAACAAAAACTAAACCAAAAGCGCTAGACAAGGCTAGGGATTATACAGAATGAGTAAACGTGAAACAGAGAAAACAAAGTACAAAATAAAATGCTAGACAAGGCTAGGAAAAAATACTTCATGAAAGAAGTCAAACAGAAACACTTGATACAAAATAAGGGCGCTAGACAAGGCTAGGTATTACAGGCAAACCTGAGAAGATGCACGAGACAAACTAGAGAGTTTGCTGGTGAGACGACAATGACACATGCGAACAGTTGCAGCAGTGAACACAAAGTTCCGGCGCTCACAGGCCGTCAGCACCCAAGTTAAATAGGCCACCCTAAACAACCTCAGGTGTGTGCTTCTGCCCTGCGCCAGCTGCATTCCATACTGTGGACGAGAGGAAGAGTAAATATGGCGTGCAAATAAACACAGAAATGAGCAAGGAAAATTCAGATTACCACATCTATTTTATTACTTAGCTCCGCTCCCTTTGAAGTCACGTGCAGGGGATATAAATAATTGCTATGGTGACCTCCAGTGTACACATTTAGAACAGCACTGTCATTCAAAGATTTCAGCTCCTTTTTATACTTGGCAAACTCCTCTCACGGCCCGGATAAGACCTGTTTGCGGTCCTAGTCCAGGGCGCGGGCCCTACGTTTGACACCCCTAACCTGGACGCAGCCAATTTTTCAGTAAAAATGGACACAGAAATACTGTAATGAATGAATAATTAACAATACAGGAATTGCTTCCAATAACATTTTAACAAGTGTAAAAATAAGTTAAGCATTATAACTTTGACGTTTACACTGCAGGACAGAGTGGCTCAAATTGGACTTTTCAGAATCCAGCTGACTGTTTACACTGCAAGTAAAATGTCAGTATAAACGTGAACAGGCCCCAATTTGAGCCCAATGTGGACCCATTGTGGCCCCAGTGTGACCCCAATGTGGCGCCAGTGTGAATGTAACCCCAATGTGGCACCAGTGTGACCCCGGTGTGGCCCCAGTGTGACCCCATGCATGCGCAATTCAATAAAGTAAAAACAAAGTGCTCCATTCAGCAATAAGTTCCTAATTTTTCCTCTTATCTTTCTTCCTCAGTGATTTCCTAAGAGGAGTCCATTCAAATTCATGACGTGTTCTTAAACGGCCAAATTGTTCCCACCTGCTGTTCTTAAGTTGCTGAATGCCAAATGGTTAGCGTGTGTGTGTCAATCATAATTTGCAAATAAACACGCCCTTATTTCCCCAATATGCATAGGTAAAGGCCCTTAATTACGTAATTTGCATCGGTAAACCCCCTTAATTCCCCATATAAGGGCACCATTCCAGTGGAAAAGCCGAACATTAAACACACGGACAAAACACAAACAGATTACAGAAAAAAAATGGTATTATCCCGCTGAGGAAATACATAATGTCAAAACGTAAGTTTAAGAAAGGGGGGACTGCAGCGTTCTAATAAATATTTGTCACATGGGTGAAATAGGTCTACATGGTGGTAAAATATGGGCTCCCTCCACAGGACACTATCTGCGGTATCTTGCAGTAACAGCAAAAGCATTGCCATTGTGTGAGTTTAGTCTTTTAAGGAGTCATCAATCACTAAATCAACTGATGATTGTGTTTGTGTGTGCGTGTGTTTGTGTGTGTGTGTGTGTGTGTGTGTGTGTGTGTGTGCGTTTGTGTGTGTGCGTGTGAGTCTGCACACGGTAATTTGAAATGTCTATATATTGCTTGTTTTGCTATGTCTGTCTGTCTGTCTGTCTGTCCGTCTGTCTGTCTTATCCATCTATCTATCTATCTATCTATCTATCTATCTATATATGATATGAATGTAAGATTAAAGAATTGAAGTAAGGGAACTTGTCACACTAAATAACAAATAGGCCACAACTAAGAGTGCTCTGGAGCACTCGTAGATTTTGTTCTTACCTACGAACAAATCCCAGCAAAGAAAACATTGTTTAATGCAAAAATGTCCTTCAAAATTTTGTAAGTGGGCCTAAGAACAACATTTGTTCTTAAGAATGGTTGCTGAATGGGGCCCAAAGGAAATTGACCGGATTCCGCAAATTAACTACTACTACAAAATAAAATAAAAGTAGCCACAATAGATATGATCGCCACACCTTAAAAATTGGTGTTTTTTCCATGAAAATAAGTAATATAATGTATGAATGTATGTATATAGTGTGTAATATATTTGGGAGGGATGTAATATTTTGTTAAGTAAAGGAGACATCAGCGTGGATCTACGTTAGATTTTTTTTCAACTCTTTTACGTAAGCAACTTACACAATGTACGTTACCTGTAAGTAAATACGCCATTGTGTCAATTCCAGTTCTTGAGCAATCGCTTATTATTTGAAATCAAAATATATGTACATATATTAAATTCAGCCTATTTTCTGCACACTATTGGCTAGTGATGCATTGAAAATTTGGCTGTGGAAAAAAGATTTTGATCACCCAAACCGAATGTTGTGATGACATATCTACTGCCACCAACCTCTCCAAAAGTATCAAAATGTATCTTTTGAAAAACCACATTCTTTAAATCTGGGTGGAACTTGGTGAAACAAGTTTGAGAACCACTGTGCTAGGCCACAATCACATGTTTTCAATATAGATGAAATTAAATCATAGGTCCTCTTGAACATGATCCTTTAACCAATAATGTTCTACAAGTACTACTTGTTGGACCTGGAAAAAAAAATTAATTACGCTCTGCAAACAAGGTGTGACTCCTGAGTAGAATCAGTGTTTAAAGTCTAATACGTTGCCTCTTGCAGATTGGAGGATGGGCCCTAACCGGATCCTGGGACAAAGAAAACTTCCAGGAAGTCCTCCGATCGGTGTCGGCAAACTACCGCACCTCGCCCTTCTTCACCGTGTTCGTCAGCACCGACTCCAAAAACTCTTCCAGTAACATCATCCAGGTCAGGTGGTCCATCTTAGGCAGGCTAAGTTGTTCTCTGCTTTGGTGTCTCAGCAGTATCCAAACCAAATCAAAAGTCACATGGTATTTCTTTTGCGGTTGCAGGTGGACCAGTCTAGTCTAGGTCTCCCTTCACGGGATTACTACCTCAACAAAACCGCCAATGAAAAGGTGCTGTAATATTACGCACAGGAATGAATGAGTCAGTATTTATACCTCAAAGAAAACTGTGTTTTTGTAGTGCTGGTATTATGCATGTTTGTGTCTTCAACCGGGAGAATCGCTGCCAGTATCTTTAACAGTAGAATTAACTGAAAACACTGAGCCCTCTTTTCAGTTATTCACTATCTTTGTCTCAATAGGGCGCCAGCTTACACACACAGGAAGTACACTTCCTTACTCGACAGTAGGACGTCCCACAAAGTGACAATTAAGAGGAAACAATAAGAATATAAAGCCAAATGTCCCGTTGTAATATTTCACCTTCAAATTGCTGGAATGTTACTGATGTCACGTCCAGCTCACGTCCCACCCATTATACAGTATATGCGTGGCGGTCAACCTAGCTCTGTTGTCAATGGGTACGAGGTGCCATTTAGCTTTTCTCAAATAAAAAATACCTTATGCTTGTGTTGTCTTCGGCTGTAAGAACCGTTCAAATTGTGAAAAAGTATAAAGGTTTATTCAGAGTTCCTCGAGACGTAATCAAAAAGGGAGGAAGAATGCAAGATTTTACAAAACAACGACAAGAAAAGCAGCTCACACTCTGTCCCAGGCTGCAGAGTCAAATAATGCACGAGTTTACAGGGATCACCTTGTTAAATGTTTGTTTGATATAGTTTTAACTTTATTATTTCCCATCTAAGTATCATCTTGATATTATTTGCATTTTTTAAACACGTTTGTTACTGAGATAGGCGCCAGCGCCCCCCGCGACCCCAAAAGGGAATAAGCGGTAGAAAATGCATGCATGCATGTTACGAATGTTTAGAAAAACACCAACTTAGGCAAGTCTAAATAAAATAAATCAAATGTGAGCGAAACATAAAAGAGGTAGGTTTTTACCAAAGACAACAATCATAAAAAATGAATCATTCAGCACATACACAATGTTGACATCTATAGTTATATTTTGATAAACAATCATAAATGAATCATTCAGCACATGTTGACATCTATAGTTGTCAACATTGTGTATGTGCTGAATTATGAATAAATGATCAGATGAATCATTCAGCACATATACAATGTTGACATCTATTGTTATATTTTGATAAAAAATAATAAATGAATAATTCAGCACATACACAATGTTGACATCTATAGTTATATTTTGATAAACAATCATAAATGAATCATTATCGTAAATGTTGTGTGCAACAACAAAAACAAACATGGCAGTAGAAACCAAGTTAAATCATAAAATACAACTGTGGAAGACTGTTGCTTCCGGGTTCTCCGGACCACCGAGCACTGACATGACAGGGTTCTTTCAGTTTCTCAACAATGTTTATTTTTCCATACATCGTCCGTTGTGCATTTCGGCAAATGTATGTCAGTTTCGCGCCCTCTTGCGCTCCACCAACCAACCACCTCTCCTTCCCGACTGCTGCCTTTAACAGAGCGACAGGTGATTGGACAAACACTCTCAGCTGTGTCATCCACTCGCCTGTCGCTAATCTCAAAGCCGGTTCTGCCATACCCCGCTTCGCTGTAGGTGCGCAGGCCATGCCCACCACATACCTCCACCGCCAGACTCCGGCCGGGACGCCGTCTGGCCGCGGCCACTCCCCTCCCCCCCTCCGGGAAAGAGCCGGAAAGGAAGTCATCCACGGCCATCTGTGCACCCGGTCTGTGAATAACTCTGAATATGTAGGGTTGCAAAGCTAGATACCAACGGGTGAGCCGCATGTTGGCATCCTTCATGCGGTGGAGCCACTGGAGGGTTTGTGGTCCTAGCTGAGGCTGAATGAGCGCCCTAGGAGGTAGTATTGGAGGGCCCCAACTGCCCACCTGATTGCGAGGCACTCCCTTTCTACTATGCTGTACCTGGCCTCCCTTTCGGATAATTTCCGGCTGATATAGAGGATGGGTCGGTCGACGCCCTCCGCCTGCTGGGACAAAACCGCTCCCAGTCCTCTGCCCAACGCGTCAGCCTGCAGACAAAATGGAACCAGATCTGAAGCACCCTTTCGGGTGAGGTCAGTTATTGGGCTGGTCAGGTCCGCGAACCGGGGGATAAACCTCCGGTAGTAACCCACCAGACCCAAAAACTGTCTCACCTCTTTTTTCGTCTTGGGGGTTGGGTAGTCTACAACTGCCGCTGTTTTATCTACCTGCGGCTGCACCTACCCTCTTCCCAAGTGGTACCCCAGATACTGTACTTCCCTCCGGCCAACTGCACACTGGTGGTGAGCCCCGCCTGCCTCAGGGACTCGAGCACTGCCCCCACCCGCCGCATGTGTTCTTCCAAGCCGCTACTCTGGATGATGACATCATCCAGGTAGGCGGCCGCGTATGCAGTTTGGGGTCGCAGCACCCGGTCCATGAGGCGCTGGAACGTGGCGGGCGCACCGAACAAGCCAAATGAAAGTGTCACAAATTGGTACAAACCTTCCGGAGTGGAAAAGGACGTTTTTTTCTTTGGACTCTGGTGACAACGGAATCTGCCAGTAGCCCTTGGTCAAATCCAGTGTCATGAAAAATCGAGCTGTGCCTAGCGATCCAGGAGCTCGTTGACCCGAGGCATTAGGTACGCGTCAAAACATGATACTTCGTTCACCTTGCGGTAATCCACACAGAACCGCACAGACCCATCCTTCTTCCCTACCAGAACGATGGGGCTGCACCATGCACTGTGGGATTCTTCTATTACCCCCAAATCCAGCATGGATTTTAATTCCTCCCGAACAATTTTGCATTTCTGTTCACGGAGCCTGTATGGCCGAGATCGCACCGAAACCCCCGGGCTGATCTCAATATGATGTTGGATGAGATACGTGCGGCCGGGCCGATGGGAGAACACGTCAGAGAAGCTCCGCTGCAGCTTGGCAACATCCGCTTTCTGCGCTAAAGTGAGCTTGTTGTCACAGGGGAGTGGAGGGGGAGGGACAGAGCGCGGAATCTCTGGTCCCAACTCCTCCTCCTCCCTCACTACTTTTACCATGGCGACAGGCTCTGCCTACTTCCATGCCTTCAGTAGGTTTAGATGGTAGACTTGTGTGTCTCCGCCCCGGTCCGAGTGTCGAACCTCGTAATCCGCATCACCCACTTGCCGTGTGACCTCGAAGGGTCCTTGCCACCTCGCAAGTAATTTTGAGCTGGATGTTGGGAATAATACAAGCACTTCTTCTCCCGGTGAAAATTTTCTTAGCTGGGTCCCCTTGTTATACGTGCGTTGGTGCCGTTCCTGGAGTTTTGCTCGCATGTCCATGACGTACTGAATTTAATTTTTTCCGGAGCTTGGACCCTCCTCCCAACTTTATTTAATCACGTCCAACACCCCGCTTGGTTTCCTGCTGTATAATAATTCAAAAGGTGAAAAGCCAGTGAAGGCTTGGGGTACCTCCAGCATCGCAAAAATTAAGGGATCCAGCAATTTATCCCAATTTGGTTTGTCCTTGTGCGTAAACTTACAGATCATGGTTTTTAGCGTCTTATTTAGCCGCTCCACCAGCCCATCCGTTTGTGGAGATAGTACACGCTGGTGCGGATCGCTTTAATTCCCAATAACCCGTACAGTTCCTTTATTGTGCGTGACAAAAAGGACGTGCCCTGGTCAGTCAGAATTTCTTTCGGGATTACAACTCGGGAGATGACCTGAAACAGCGCTTGCGCCACACTCTTTGCATAGATGGAGCGCAGGAGCACTGCTTCGAGATAGCGCGTTGCGTAATCCACCAGGACTAACACAAAGCGAAAGCCCCGTGAGCTCGGGTGAAATGGTCCGATGAGGTCCATCCCAATTCTCTTAAATGGGAACTCCATGAGCGGCAATGGGCGCAAAGGTGCCTTCGGAGTGGTCGCTAGATTCACCAGCTGGCAGTCCGGGCAGGCAGCGCACCAACAGCGCACGTCCGTCCGGATGCCCGGCCAATAGAACCGCACCATGACCCGATTGAGTGTTTTATTATAGCCCATATGTCCAGACATGGGGTTGTATTGCGCGGCCTGGAAAACCATTTACCGGCAGCATTTCAGCACCAACAACTGGGTGATTTCCTCTCCTGTTTGAGTGTCACGGCTCACTCGGTATAATCTATCTCTAATAATGGAGAAGTGAGGGAATACCCGCACTGTTCCCGGGCGCACCAGCTGACCGTCGATGTACTCCACCTTGTCTCAGGCCACGCGCAAAGTTTCATCGCGAGACTGCTCGAGGGGAAAGTCCTCCATAGGACGTTAACAGGGGGCCGGGTGGGATTCCCGCGAAGCCACCGCGGATTCCCGCTCGGCAGTGCCGGATGAACCCGCGTCGCCACTGAGAACCACGCGGATACTCCCCTTTCCTATGGTCCGTGAACGCACCCCCACGCATTGTGTCAGTAAACGTCTAAACCCCGGCCAATTTGTGCCCAAAATTACGGGGTGCGAGAGGTGCGTACTTACAGCTACCTCAACCCTATGCTTTTGGCCCTCATACCAAATTTCTACTGGCAGGTTAGGGTACTCGTACACATCCCCATTAACACACCTGATTTTTAGCCGTTTTGCCTGCCTCGAACTAGGTTCTGGTAGATCATGGTCTGCCCGCAGCCTGAATCCACCATCGCCTGGTATGTACTCCCTTAAATTGTTACCTTGATACCGTACGTCTCACCAGGGAGGGCACTCAGGGGCCGGCCACCGCGGCCGTCGTGGCCACGCGCCCCACCTCCACCTGCTGAGGTCCCTGACCCGCGTGACCGTGCCGCCCACGCCTCCAGTACGCCTGCCCAAGCGTTTGAGTGGCCGTCTGCGCGGGAGATGTACTGGGGGGAGCAGTCGGGACCTGCGGAGAAAGAGCAGAAGGAGAGTCAAGCGGGTTAAGGTGGGGAATGGTCTCTACGCTCTGTCCGTGTGCCGTTGGTGCCGGTTGCGCCTCGCAGTAGACGGCCAGGTGGTCCTCGGCGAGGGTCACCACAGCTGCCAGGTCACGGGGCCGGTGGTACCGGACCCAGTCGGCCGTCTTCTTCGGGATCGCCTCTATAAACTGCTCCCGGATGATCTGGTCCAGCCACCTGCCATCTCCCTCTCCCGGCTTCAGCCAGCGCGTCGCTGCCTCACGGAGCCGCTGAGAAAAAGTGAATGGCCGGTCCTCCTCCCCCAGACGCATGGACCGGAACCGTTGCCGGTAATGTTGGGCGGTGTCTCCCGTCCGGTCCAGCACCGCCTTCTTCAGGTCCGTGAAGCGCACCCTGGATGCCGCCGGCAGGCTGAGCGCCGCACGCTGCGCCTCCCCCGCTCCCCCCACTCTTCCTCCGGCCACGCACATGCTCTCGCCGTGGCCGCAAAAATGTCCAAAAAACATGGGGTTTTTCACCCTCCCCCATGCGGTGTATGGTGACGGCTGTTGGCCTTGGCCGTGCCCCCCCCCCCCCCCCCCCCCCATCTGTTCAGCCAACGCCCGCAGGACCTGGTACTGTTGGCGGGCCACCTCGAGCTGTTGGCGGCTGCTCGCTGCCACCTTGGCGAGTACACCAGCGAGATCCGTCAGGGGGTCGTCCTCCCCCCACTCTTCCTCCGGCCACGCACCTGCTCACGCCGTGGCCGCAAATATGTACAAAAGACATGGGGTTTTCTTCCTCCCCCATGCGGTGTATGGTGACGGCTGTTGGCCTTAGTCATGCCCCGCCCATCTGGTCCGCCAACGCCCGCAGGACCTGGCACTGTTGGCGGGCCACCTCGAGCTGTTGGCGGCTGCTCGCTGCCACCTTGGCGAGTACACCAGCGAGATCCGTCAGGGGGTCGTCCTCCCCTGCCTCCGGTGGTCCAGTTAGGTTGGGCGCCAAATTGTGGAAGACTGTTGCTTCCGGTTTCTCCGGACCACCAAGCACTGACATGACAGGCTTCTTTCAGGTTCTCAACAATGTTTATTTTTCAGTAAATCATCCGTTGTGCCTTTCGGCAAATGTATGTCAGTCTCGCTCCCTGTCGCGCTCCACCAACCAACCACCTCTCCTTCCCGACTGCTGCCTTTAAAAGAGCGACAGGTGATTAGACAAACACTCAGCTGTGTCATCCACTCACCTGTCGCTAATCTCGAAGCCGGTTCTGCCACACCCCGCTTCGCTGTAGGTACGCAGGCCACGCCCACCACAACAACCTTACCCTTACAAAAACGATACATATTTATCCAGGAGAGTCTTGATACCAATGTCCTTGAACAAAACACACACAAAGAAGTTGTAGACCTCCATCCTTTTCCAACATGCTTTTGTGGTGTTAAAATGATGTCTGGAGCACAATAGTTCCATATGTCTGAGAATGTGCCCAACAAATAATCCTTGATATTGTCCCTAGTGTGTGAATGTGAGTCTGAATGTCTATCTGTGTTGGCCCTGTGATGAGATGGTGACTTGTCCAGGGTGTACCCCGCCTTCTGCCCGAATGCAGCTGAGATAGGCTCCTATACCCCCCGCGAACCCAAAAGGGACAAGCGGTTGTAAATGGATGGATGGATCACTCAACAAATCTTTTTTTTGCTCGTATCTGCTTTTTGCAGGAAGATTTAAGCCTCTTTTGTTCTCAGTTTGTGCGCTGCTTGCTAAACAACAGCCATCCTGGATTTGGTGACCACCACTGCTTTTCACTTCTTGGAAGAAGTCACGTGACGGAATACAAGCAATAGGATGGGCAATATGAGCCCATCAACACGCACGGACGAACTAGTGAGCGAGAATGTTGTGATTGGCAACAAAAATAAGACAATCCGTCCTTTTTGAACCAGGAACTCTAAGATAGTACTTCAAGATGTTCAATATTCATTTTATTAACATTTTTGCTTACAGGGAAGAGAGTCCAATTTTTTATGTTTATTTATTTAAATAACTCAATTATTTACCTTACCCTTACAGTACAATCGTAAACAATTCTACTGTAATAAGAAATACAAGTATATAGTATTTTAAATGGTCACTTGCATTATTATCATTATTACCGGTATATCTTATCATTACATTACGTTTTAAATGTGAAGACTCTTCTTCGGCATGGTAATGCCGGTGTTGTTTTCCCGTGGATACGTAGAAGCAGAACACAGCAAAGGTAAGATATAAAGGTATTTATTAAATAATAAAAGGCTAGGAACAAAACACTGGTGTAAAGAGAAAAGGCAAACAAAAGACGCTAGCGTGAAAGCTAGGATAAACACAAGGAAAACTAAAACTTGGCACGAGGACAAAAGGTGTAAACAAAAACATTCAGCATGAAAGCTGGAATATAAAGTGGCTTAGCGTAAGAGCTAGCGAGAAAATACATACGAAGAATGATGAGAGTCGTCACTGTTGCGCGTGGACAAATTAGGATCCGAGAATAAATAACTAAAAGGGGCGAGTTTAAATAAGGGAGGTGATTAGACGAAAACAGGTGTGCGTAGATAACAAGGGGCAGGTGAACTAATGAGCTACCATGGTGACAGACTAAACAGGAAATAAAGATGTCAAACAAGGTGATACAACAATGGAACAATAAACCATAATATGGGAAGATTGGCGTACGGATCTTAACATTTAACACTGTATGGTACACAAAAATCTGAAAAATAAATGGACCTGGCACTAATTCACCTAAAATTTGGATCTGAAAACCCCAAAAAGCCGTACTATATATTGAGGATGTGGATAATTGGGCATCTAACGATTCGATCCGATTCCGATTTCTAGAGTGACGATTTAATTCCGAGTCAATGAGTTATATATGAAACTTTTTCAACAGGGTTAGAGGTTAGAAAATATCCTTCAGGTTGTATGGAGTGGACCTAAAAACATATTTTTACAAATGGATTTTAGAAATTGAATTTTCAACATTTTAAATCGATTCAGAATCACGATAAAATAAGAATCGCTATTCGGACGTGAATCGATTTGTTGTGCACAGTCCTGTAATGTACACATTTCTTTCAAAATATGCAATCTTTTCAAACGTGCTAAAGCCCTTAAAAAGTTGTACTTGTCTCAATAATATTAGTAAAGAATAATACAATTGTTTAACCAGCATCATTTGCATTATTAGGTATGGCTCAACGCTAACATGTGGCTGTTTTGTTCATATAGTTTAGCATATATTCATCTACAAAAGCCAAAAGCAGTGAAGTTGGCAGATTGTTTAAATGTTCAATAAAAAGAAAATACAATGATTTGCAAATCCTTTTCAACTTTTATTCAATTGAATAAACTGCAAGGACAATATACTTTATGTTGAATGGCAGCAACACATTGCAAAAAATGCATGTTTATCACTGTGTTACATGGCCTTTCCTTTTAACAACACTCAATAAAGGTATGGGAACTGAGGGGACACATTTTTGAAGTGGAATTCTTTCCCATTCTTGCTTGATGTACAGCTTAAGTGGTTTCAACAGTTTGGGGTCTCCGTTGTGGTATTTTAGGCTTCATATTGCGCCACACATTTTCAATGGGAGACAGATCTGGACTATAGGCAGGCCAGTCTAGTACCCACACTCTTTTACTAAATTAGATTAGATTACAAACCCTATTACCATTTGAGTTGGGAAATTGTGATGGATGTAAATATAAACAGAATACAATGATTTGCAAATCATTTTCAACCCATATTCAGTTGAATATGCTACAAAGACAACATATTTGATGTTAAAACTGATCAACTTTTTTTTTTTTGCAAATAATCATTAAATTTAGAATTTCATGCCAGCAACACATGACAAAGAAGTTGGGAACGGTGGCAATAAATACTGATTAAGTTGAGGAATGCTCATCAAACATTTATTTGGAACATCCCACAGGTGTGCAGGCTAATTGGGAACAGGTGGGTGCCATGATTGGGTAAAAAGGCAGCTTCCATGAAATGGTAAGTAATTCACAAACAAGGATGGGGTGAGGGTCACCAATTTGTAAGCAAATTGTCAAACAGTTTTAGAACAACATTTCTCAACGAGTTATAGCAAGGAATTTAGGGATTTTACCATCTACGGTCCGTAAAATCATCAAAAGATTCAGAGAATCTGAAAAAATCACTGCATGTAAGCGATGATATTACGGACCTTTGATCCCTCAGGCGGTACTGCATCAAAAACCGACATCAGTGTGTAAAGGATATCACATGGGCTCAGGAACACTTCATAAAACCACTGTCAGTAACTACAGTTGGTCGCTACATCTGTAAGTGCAAGTTAAAACTCTACTATGCAAAACAAAAGCCATTTGTCAACAACACCCAGGAACGCCGCCGGCTTCGCTGGGCCCGAGCTCATCTACGATGGACTGATGCAAAATGGAAAAGTGTTCTGTGGTCTGAGGAGTCCACATTTCAAATTATGTTTTTGAAACTGTGGACGTGGTGTCCTCCGGAACAAAGAGGAAAATAAGCATCCAGATTGTTATAGGCGCAAAGTTCAAAAGCCAGCATTTGTGATTGTATGGGGGTGTATTAGTGCCCAAGGCATGGGTAACTTACACATCTGTGAAGGCCCCATTATTGCTGAATGGTCCATCAGGTTTTGGAGCAACATATGTTGTCATCCAAGCAACGTTATCACGCCCCTGCTTATTTCACCAAAACAATGCCAAGCCACTTTTTACAACAGCGCGGCTTCATAGTAAAAGAGTGCGGGTACTTTCCTGGCCCGCCTGCAGTCCAGACATGTCTCCCATTGAAAATGTATGGCGCAATATGAAGCGTAAAATACGGCAACAAGACTCCGGACTGTTGAACAACTTAAACTGTACATCAAGCAAGAATGGTAAAGAATTCCACTTTCAAAGCTTCAACAATTAGATTCCTCAGTTCCCAAACGTTTATTGAGTGTTGTTAAAAGAAAATGTGATTTAACACAGTGGTGAACATGAACTTTCCCAACTACTTTGGCACGTGTTGCAGCCATGAAATTCTAAGTTGATTATTATTTGCAAAAAAAAATCAAGTTTATGAGTTTGAACATCAAGTATCTTGTCTTTGCTTTGTAGTGCATTCAATTGAATAGAGGTTGAAAAGGATTTGCAAATCATTGTATACCATTTATATTTACATCTCACACAATTTCCCAACTCATATGGAAACAGGTTTTGTAGATTAGATTAGATAGTACAAAATGTATTCCTTCAGGAGAGTTCCTTCAGGAAAATTAAAATTTTCAGCACAATCCCATTCAAGATCAGACAAACATTACAGGGAGACAGACAAGGATCGCTGACGGGTCTGCCGGCTTCCAGCGCCCTTTACAATAAAGGTGAGATACAGGTAAACAAGTGGGGGGGAATGGGAGAAAAAATATAGAAGATTAAAATAAAATAAAATATAAAATGCGGTCTAAGCCTGGGCCCCTGGAGAGGGGTACAGACTGAGGCCAAGGGAAAAAAACAACAACAACTCATAGCCATAGTACACATCCCACTCACATGTGCGTAAGAGGGAAACATTAAACAATAAAGGACACGAAAGACATTAAAGCAGCGGATATAACCAGCCACTTCTACATACAGCTATAAATAAAAAGTAAAAGAAACATATACACTGTGATGGCCTCTGCGGTGTTCCACGCCATCGTTCGCTGGGGTGGGGGGAGCATGGCCAGAGACAGGAGCAGACCCAACAAAGCAACCAAGAGAGCCGACTCCACTCTCGGCCGCCAACCAACTGTCGGCCAGTGTCCAGTCCGCATGGATGAGCGAGGATACGTCCAAGGAGACTGAGGTGTCCGACACCTGCTCACCCAGCCAAGACACCACGAAGCCTCTCTGTCCCGGCGCTCAGTGCTAGCTCCGCAGCCCTGTCCCCTCATCCACATCTCCTCCAGTCCCTCCAAACCGACTCCGGTGTGGCAGAGACCCAGCAGCTGGTCTCCATGGCCAAAACGCACCCGGGAGGCAAATCCAGAAGTCCACAAAAAAGCACCGCAGAGGTTACGAAAGTGCCACCCCTGGTCACACAGTCCCAAAGGGTCCTGTACCAAAAGGATAAAAAAAAAATATATATATATATATATATATATATAGTAACACATGAAAACAAGAGGGAAACACAAGAGCACAGAGCTCTCCTGCCAACAGTAGCCACAACAGCAGCGCCATCTTGAAAAAAAAAAGTTACTATGAAGACATGCTGTTATAACATGTGGCTCAGCCTTCTCTTGCTGAAATAAGTAGGGGGTCCATGACAACGTTGCTTAGATGGCAACATCTTAATCTTGTTTTATGCAAATATAATGAAAATAAAGTCCATTCTATTCTATTCTATTCCAACATATGTTGCGCCAAAAGCTGTATGTACATTTCAGCATTAATGGTGCCTTCACAGATGTGTAAGTTACCCATGTCTTGGGCACTAATACACCCCCATACCATCACAGATGCTGGATTTTGAACTATGCGCCTATAACAATTCGGATGGTTATTTTCCTCTTTGTTCCGGAGGACACCACATCCACAGTTTCCAACTATAACTTGAAATGTGGACTCGTCAGACCACAGAACACTTTACCACTTTGCATCAGTCCATCTTAGATGAGCTCAGGCCCAGCGAAGCCGGCGGCGTTCCTGGGTGTCGTTGATCAATTGCTTTCGCTTTGCATAGTAGAGTTTTAACTTGCACTTAACGATGTAGCGACCAACTGTAGTTAGTGACAGTGGTTTTCTGAAGTGTTCCTGAGCCCATGTGGTGATATCCTTTACACACTGATGTGGCTTTTTGATGCAGTAGCGCCTGAGGGATCCAAGGTGCGTAATATGGCTTACGTGCAGTGATTTCTCCAGATTCTCTGAACCTTTTGATGATATTGCGGAGTGTAGATGGTGAAATACCTAAATTCCTTGTTGAGAAAAGTTGTTCCTAAACAATTTGCTCAGGCATTTGTTGACAAAGTGGTGACCATCGCCCCATCCTTGTTTGTGAACGACTGAGCATTTCTTGGAAGCTGCTTTTATACCCAATCATGGCACCCACCTGTTCCCAATTAGCCTGTTCACCTGTGGGATGTTCCAAATAAGTCTTTGAAGAGCATTCCTCAACTTTTTCAGTTTTTTTTGCCACTTGTGCCAGCTTTTTTTGAAAAATGTTGCAGGCATCAAATTCCAAATTAGCTAATATTTGCAAAAAATAACAACGTTTTCCAGTTCGAACGTTAAGTATCTTATCTTTGCACTCTATTCAATTGAATATACAGGTAGGTTGTGTATTTTGTTATTTGCCAAAATCGTGCAGGCCAGGCAGAAATGCTGATCATGCACATCAATAGAGTGTGCAGTGTACCTAGGGATGTGGCCACCATATCTATATTCTGTATTGTTTAGAAGTATGATGCATTTATTCATTCATAAAATGAGTTTATCATAATCAATGCTTAAATCCATAATATGTTTACACCACTTTTTGATGATAGATGGCTCAATGGGGGAAAAATTTAAAGACTAACATTCTTTCGTGGGGTTGGGGGTTTGGGGGGGATTCACAAGAGAGTTGTTTGCATAGTTTCGGATTACCTTGCTAAATTTTTTTTAACCACACGCAAATTTCTTTGCAGTACCTAACGGCATACCTGAACTTCCTGGTGGAACTAGGCGTCCTCCTGGGGGGCTCCGAGGAGACATCTCGGGTGCTCATGGGGGAGATTGTGGACTTTGAAACAACCCTAGCCAACATCACGGTCCCCCAGGAGGAGAGGCGGGACGAGGAGCTCATCTACCACAAGATAGAGGCCAAAGACTTGAAGGCCAGTGTCTCCGGGGCCCAAGGAAAAGTGAGACGTGTTCCTTGTGTTGATTTATGGGTGCTTGGCTGCAGACTTTGGCTCCGGCAGTGGACTGGATGCCCTACCTCAGCGAGGTGTTTGCTCCGGTGCCGCTCACCGACTCAGAGCCGCTGGTCGTCTACGCCATGGAATACCTCCAAAAAGTGTCGGACCTCATCCAAAACACCAATAAAAGGTTGGTTTTTGCATGCGCTATTATGGACACTACTCTAAAAGAGTTGACAAAATAGGAGATAAAAAGAAAAAAATACTAAAAACTACTGCAAGTGTCTGTCAATGCAGCTGGTTAATAAGGATGTCCATTTTCAGATTCAATCTGATTCTTATTTGTAACAATTCTTCATTGATTAAACAAAATCAATATTTTTTTTTTGTTTGGTTTAGTTCAATCTGTCCTGTGCAGCCACTCATGGTGATGTAGATGATCTATATCTGATTGACTTTAGAAAGACAAGTGTTGGATACTACTCTTCTTGTCTTATTTGTATTTTACTTTATTAAATGTTTGGCTTGAATTTTATTCAACAAAACTATTTTTCTTTTAAGTAATATATACATTTATCAGAGCTGTTTATTTTATGGAGAAATGTAGTTCATCATAGAACTGGCACCCAATGTTATAAAAAAGTATTGATTTTCAATTGAGAATTGATCCTGAATGGAATCGTCACCCCCAAGAATCGAATTGAATCGTGTGGTGCCGCTACCCTAATAGTTGATGCTACTTAAAAAGACATCCTAAATTAAGATTTGTGTATGTAGGAATTTAGCAGGACTTTAAGCTAAAAATAAATATTTTGTTTTGAAAAGAAGCATTATTCTACCTGCATTGCTTAAATGAAGCATCCTCGGGATGTTGCAGAATGTTTGAATAGGATTTTCTGTGTATCTCTTTGTTAAATACCGGTAGCTGTTTTCTCAATTTGAACATGTTTTAACTTGAGTAGACAAAATATTTCATGCTAAAATTAAGACTATGATGTAAAGTCAATGACTAAATATAGTAAATAGTTCATAAGACTAGAAATAACATCTTGAATATTGTTAAGTGGCAAATAATTTCCACAAAACTAAAAAAAAAGAGCGGCAAAAATGCGATACCTAAAAATTTTTGTTTTTTCAGCCTTCTCAACAACTACATGATCATGAAAGTGGTCAGGAAGATGGTGTCCAACTTGGACCAGAGGTTCCAGGATACAGAGCAGCGCTTCCTAGAGGTCATGTATGGGACTAAAAAGGTAATGCATCATTGAATGCATGGGACTACAAAGGTAATGGATCATTGAATGCATGGGACTAAAAAGGTAATGAATCATTGAATGCATGGGACTAAAAAGGTAATTGATCATTGAATGTATGGGACTAAAAAGGTAATGGATCATTGAATGTATGGGGCTAAAAAGGTAATGGACCATTGTATACATTGGACTAAAAAGTTAATGATCATTGAATGTATGGGACTAAAAAGGTAATGCATCATTGAATGTATGGGACTAAAAAGGTAAGGCATCATTGAATGTATGGGACTAAAAAGGTAATGGATCAATGAATGTATGGAACTAAAAAAGGTAACGGATCATCGAATGTATGGGACTGAAAAGGTAATGGATCACTGGTTGTACGGGACTAAAAAGGTAATGGATCATTAAATGTATGGGACTAAAAAAGGTAATGATCATTGAATGTATGGGACTAAAATGGTAATGATCCTTAAATGTATGGGACTAAAAAAGAAATGCATCATTGAATGTATGGGGCTAAAAAGGTAATGGATCATTGAATGTATGGCACTAAAAAGGTAATGGATCAATGAATGTATGGGACTAAAAATGTAATGGATTATTGAATGTACAGGACTAAAAAGGTAATGGATCAATGAATGTATGGGACTAAAAATGTAATGGATCATTGAATGTATGGGACTAAAGTAATGGATCATTGAAGGTATGGGACTAAAGTAATGGATCATTGAATGTATGGGACTAAAAAGGTAATGGATCGATGAATGTATGGGACTAAAAAGATAATGGATCATTGACTGTATGGGACTAAAAAGGTAATGGATCAGTGAATGTATGGGACTAAAAAGGTAATGGATCGATGAATGTATGGGACTAAAAAGATAATGGATCATTGACTGTATGGGACTAAAAAGGTAATGGATCAGTGAATGTATGGGACTAAAAAGGTAATGGATCACTGAATGTACGGGACTAAAAAGGTAATGGATCATGGAATGCATGGGACTAAAAAGGTAATGGATCATTGAATGTATGGCACTAAAAAGGTAATGGATCAATGAATGTATGGGACTAAAAATGTAATGGATTATTGAATGTACAGGACTAAAAAGGTAATGGATCATGGAATGTATGGGACTAAAAAGGTAATGGATCAATGAATGTCAGGACTAAAAAGGTCATGGATCATGGAATGCATGGGACTAAAAAGGTAATGGATCAGTGAATGTATGGGACTAAAAAGTTAATGGATCAATGAATGTACGGGACTAAAAAGGTAATGGATCATTGAATGTATGGCACTAAAAAGGTAATGGATCATTGAATGTATGGACTAAAAATTTAATGGATCATTGAATGTATGGGACTAAAGTAATGGATCATTGAATGTATGGTACTAAAAAGGTAATGGATCGATGAATGTATGGGACTAAAATGATAATGGATCATTGACTGTATCGGACTAAAAAGGTAATGGATCATTGAATGTATGGGACTAAAAAGGTAATGGATCAATGAATGTACGGGACTAAAAGGGTAATGGATCATTGAATGTATGGGACTAAAAAGGTAATGGATCAATGAATGTACGGGACTAAAAGGGTAATGGATCATTGAATGTCAGGACTAAAAAGGTAAGGGATCATTGAATGTAAGGGACTAAAAAGGTATTGGATCATGGAATGTATGGGACTAAAAAGGTAATGGATCAATGAATGTCAGGACTAAAAAGGTAATGGATCATGGAATGCATGGGACTAAAAAGGTAATGGATCATTGAATGTATGGGACTAAAAAGGTAATGGATCATTGAATGAACGGGACTAAAAAGGTATTAGATCATTGAATGTATGGAACTGAAAAGGTAATGGATAATCATTGATTCTATTAAAAGCATATTAGTGAACTATTGTTTATATATTTTGTACCCATATTTATTCTCATGAGGAGATGAGGGTTTTTAATGGTCGCGGTATCAATATTGACATTTTAGTTGAAGACTGAGTCCCACATCCTTCTTGTGACCTTGGACTGACTTGACGTTGCAGAGCTGCACCCCTCGATGGAAGCTGTGCGTCAGCGACACTGACAGCAGCCTGGGCTTCGCTCTGGGCGCCATGTTCGTCAAAGACACCTTCGCCGAGGACAGCAAGGCCATAGTGAGAACATTCCTTCTCTGAATGAGACCACATCCCGCGCTTTTTACCTCCGTCTCCCTTCGCAGGCCGAGGACATGGTGGGAGAAATTAAAAAGGCGTTTGAGGAGAGCCTGAAGTACGTGCGCTGGATGGATGCTGACACCAAAAAGGCAGCGAAGGAGAAGGTAGGAGTGCCATAAAAATTTGAAGAAACACACAACTGTCCCTTCTTTCTGTTGTGCAGGCAGATGCTATTTACAACATGGTGGGCTATCCAGAGTTCATCATGAACAGCACAAAGCTGGACAAGGTGTTCAATGATGTAGGTAAATGTGTCACATTTCACCACCTCCTCGTGGAAACTAAAGGAAACTCTTCCTTCTTTCTCCTAGTTTGAGGTGGTGATGGATTTTTACTTCCAAAATGTCATGCAGTACTACAACTTCTCAGCCAGGGTGACGGCGGATCAGCTGAGGAAAACTCCAAATAGAAACCAGTGAGAGTCCACCTCGCAACAGAATATAACAGTATACATATACAAACCCTGTTTCTATATGAGTGGGGAAATTGTGTTAGATGTAAATATAAACGGAATACAATGATTAGCAAATCCTTTTCAACCCATATTCAACTGAATGCTCTACTAAGACAAGATATTTGATGTTCAAACTCATAAACTTTATTTTTTTTTGCAAATAATAATTAACCTAGAATTTCGTGGCTGCAACACATGCCAAAGTAGTTGGGAAATGTTACATCGTCTTTTCTTTTAACAACACTCAATAAACGTTTGGGGCTGAGTTGAAGCTTTGAAAGTGGAATTATTTCCCATTCTTGTTTTATGTAGAGCTTCAGTCGTTCAACAATCCGGAGTTTCCGCTGTCGTATTTTACGCTTCATAATGCGCCACACATTTTCGATGGGAGACAGGTCTGGACTGCAGGCGGGCCAGAAAACTACCCGCACTCTTTTTTTACGAAGCTGAAT
>NC_084612.1:52313762-52318762 GCF_033978795.1 Nerophis ophidion | reverse complement strand
CAAGAATCGCTCCACTCGCAAGTCAAAGAGAGCCAAGAACTGAGACCAGGACCTCGAGTCCGTCAGTGTTCTGGCACTTTTTATTGTGTTCCCCTTTTTAACGGGGCAGTAGTTTTTGTTTAGAAGGTGCTCACCACCAGTTTCCTGTAAATGACCTTGGTTTTTAACACTAGTGTCATGTCCGCCATCTTGTAACCTTTTTCTTTGGTTGCCACGTTGTTGTCATGGTCACGTAGCGCTGACTCCACACTATTTATCCCCATCTTTTTTGATACCCGTGTAAACCAGTGGCATAGAAAGCAGTTTCAATGCTTCGCAGCTCAGTGTTGTGGATCAGAGGAACAAGCAAAGCAGCTTGCGTTAGCGCCGCCAACCTTGCATGCATGTTGTGTTGGTCTCCTTGTGTTTCTCGCCTTCGCCCTCACGCCGTTAATAAATCATGGCCCTTTGTACACAACTGTTTATTTCTTTGCGTTTGTGTGTGTGTGTTACACATTTATGTTTAATTTGATTTTATTTAGATTTAGATTAGATCTTATATCGTGCTTTTCTATTATTAGATACTGAAGGCGCTCACAGAGAAGTGGAAACCCATCGTTCATTCACAGCTGGTGGTGGTCAGTTACATTTGTGGCCACAGCTGCCCTAGGGTAGACTGACAGAAGCGAGGCTGCCAGTTTGCGCCTACGGCCCCTCTGGGGCAAGGGTGAAGTGTCGTGCCGAAGTACACAACAGCAGCTATTTGGATGTCAAGAGGCGGGCAGTGAACCTGCAACCCTCAGGCTCCTGGCACGGCCGCTCTACCCACTACACCGTCCCACCACTAAATTTTTGTGTGTGTATGTATATATATATATATATATATATATATATATATATATATATATATACACACGTGTGTATATATATATATATATATATATATATATATACACACGTGTGTATATATATATATATATATATACACACGTGTGTATATATATACACACGTGTGTGTGTGTATATGCATATATGTATATGTATATACATATATAGGTATATGTACACATGTATATGTATATACATATAGACAGATAGATAGTACTTTGATTCCTTCAGGTAAATTAAAATTCCAGCAGCAGTGTACAGAGTTGAGATCAATTTAAAAAGTAAATAATGGGGGTTTAAATGGAAACAAAATATTACAATCAGAATAAAAAAGAGCATCAATGGGAATAAAAATATAACAGTAAAATAAGAATATAACAAGAGAAACTAGGCAGTAGTGACCATGTTATGAAAAAGTATTGCACTGTTATTGTTTTGCATCCCAGTACCCCCGCCCCCCTCTCCAGAGAGGAGTTGTACAGTCTAATGGCGTGTGGGACAAAGGAGTTTTTGAGTCTATTAGTCCTGCACTTGGGATGGAGCAGTCTAGCACTGAACAGGCTCCTCTGGCTACTGATAACGCTATGCAGAGGGTGACTGGCATCATCCAGGATGCTCACTAGTTTGTCCACAGTCCTCTTCTCTGGTATAACCGGCCCGCCTGATCAGTTTCTCCAGTCTGGAGTTGTCCTTAGATGTACTGCCCCCCCAGGACACTACCATGTAGAACAACACTGGCAACCACAGACTGGTAGTACATCCACAGCAGTTTTTTACATATGTTGAAGGAGCGCAGCCTCCTGAGGAAGTCCAGCCTGCTCTGTCCTTTCTTGTGCAGTTGGTCCGTGTTAATAGTCTAGTCCATCTTATTGTCCACCCAAACCCCGAGGTACTTGAATGAGTCCACGGTCTGTACCTCGACTCCCTCGATCACAACAGTTTGTGACCGTGGACTCGACCTCCCAAAGTCAATGACGAACTTCTCCGTCTTTGACGGATTGAGCTGCAAGAGGTTCGTGTGGCACCAGACAGCAAAGTCGCTCACCAGGCTCCGAAACTCCTCCTCTCTGCCATCCCTGATGCACTCGACGATGGCTGTGTCATCCGCGTACTTCTGGATGTGACACAGCTCTGAGTTGTAGCAGAAGTCAGCAGTGTACAGGGTGAAGAGAAGAGGGGCCAGCACCGCTCTTTGCGGTGCTCCGGTGCTGCTGATCACAGTGTCAGACGTGATGTCCTTCAATCTGACGTACTGTGGCCTGTCGGTGAGGTAGTTCGAAATCCAGGCAACCAGGTAAGGGTCCACTCGCATTCTGTCCAGCTTGTCCTGGAGGAGGCGGGGCTGGATGGTATTAAAGGCACTCGAGAAGTCCAGGAACAGGATCCTCATAGTGCCATTTCCCTTATCCAGGTGTGAGTGGGCTCGATGCAGCAGGTAAAGGATAGCATCCTCCACACCAACGCCTGCCTGGTACGCAAACTGCAAGCTGTCCTGGGCATGTTGCACCTGTGGTCTGAGGAGGCTGAGAAAGAGCCGCTCCATTGTCTTCATTATATGAGAGGTGAGCGCCACTGGTCTGTAGTCGTTCAGCTCACTGGGGCAGTTATTTTTGGTAACTAGAACAATTCATGACGTCTTCCAGAGGGTGGGCACTCTCCCCAGCTGCAGGCTGATTGTGAAGATCCGCTGGACTGGTTCACCCAGTTCTGCAGCACAGGTCTTCAGGAGTCGGGGGCACAGCTTGTCTGGGCCTGCTGCTTTCCTTGGCTGTAGCTTCCTCAGTTGACCTCTGACCTGGTCCGCAGAGATGACTAATGTCTGCGTAGAGGTGGTGGAGGGGGGTGCATTGAGGGGAGCAGAAGAGGGGGTGGCTGTGATGGGAAGTGGTGGGGGGGGGTTGAACTAGTACCTATATATGTGTATACATATACCTATATATATATATGTAAATATATATATATATGTATATATACAGGTATATATATGTAAATATATATATATGTATATATACAGGTATATATATATATATATATATATACATATGTATATATACAGATATATATATATATAGGTGTATACATATATATATATGAATTATATTTATATAGCGCTTTTTCTGTAGTGACTCAAAGCGGTTTACATAGTGAAACCCAATAGCTAAGTTACATTCAAACCAGTGTGGGTGGCACTGGAAGCAGGTGGGTAAAGTGTCTTGCCCAAGGACACAACGGCAGTGACTAGGATGGCGGAAGCGGGAATCGAACTTGCAACCCTCAAGTTGCTGGCACGGCCACTCTACCAACCGAGCTAAACCGCAAAACATACATACATATATATATACATACATACATACATATATATATATATATACATACATACATGCATATATATATATATAAATATAAATATATATATATATATATATATATATATATATATATATATATATATATATATATATATATATATATATATATATATATAAAACGTGGGGCAAACAAGTATTTAGTCAGCCACCGATTGTGCAAGTTCTCCCACTTAAAATGATGACAGAGGTTTGTTATTTTCATCATAGGTACACTTCAACTGTGAGACAGAATGTGAAAAAAAATCCAGGAATTCACATTGTAGGAATTTTAAAGAACTTATTTGTAAATTATGGGGGAAAATAAGAATTTGGTTAATCACAAAAATTCAACTCAATACTTTGTAATATAACCATTTGTTGGCGATAACAGAGGTCAAACGATTACTATAGGTCTTTATCAGGTTTGCACACACAGTAGCTGGTATTTTGGCCCATTCCTCTATGCAGATCTTCTCAAAAGCAGTGATGTTTAGGGGCTGTCGCCGAGCAACACAGACTTTCAACTCCCTCCACAGATTTTCTATGGGGTTGAGGTCTGGAGACTGGCTAGGCCACTCCAGGACTTTCAAATGCTTCTTACGGAGCCACTCCTTCGTTGCCCGGGCGGTGTGTTTGGGATTATTGTCATGCTAGAAAACCCAGCCACATTTTATCTTCAAAGCTCTCACTGATGGAAGGAGGTTTGGACTCAAAAACTCACGATACATGGCCCGATTCATTCTTTCTTTAAAACAGCCCCAAAGCATGATGTTTCCACCCGCATGCTTCACAGTAGGTATGGTGTTCTTAGGATGCAACTCAGTATTCTTCTTCCTCCAAACACTACGAGTTGAGTTTATACCAAAAAGTTCTATTTTGGTTTCATCTGACCACATGACATTCTCCCAATCCTCTGCTGTATCATCCATGTGCTCTCTAGGAAACTTCAGACGGGCCTGGACATGTACTGGCTTAAGCAGGGGGACACGTCTGGCAATGCAGGATTTGATTTCCTGTCGGCGTAGTGTGTTACTGATGGTAACCTTTGTTACTTTGGTCCCAGCTCTCTGCAGGTCATTCACCCCCGTGTGGTTCTGGGATTTTTGCTCACCGTTCTTATGATCATTTTGACCCCACGGGATGAGATCTTGGGGGATTATCAGTGATCTTGTATGTCTTCCATTTTCTGATAATTGCTCCCACAGTTGATTTTTTCACACCAAGCTGCTTGCCTATTGCAGATTCACTCTTCCCAGTCTGGTGCAGGTCTACAATTTTTTTCCTGGTGTCCTTCGACAGCTCTTTGGTCTTGGCTATAGTGGAGTTTGGAGTCTGACTGTTTGAGGCTGTGGACAGGTGTCTTTTATACAAATAACGAGTTCAAACAAGTTCCATTAATACAGGTAACGGGTGGAGGACAGAAGAGCTTCTTAAAGAACAAGTTAAAGGTCTGTTAGAGCCAGAGATCTTCCTGTCACGCCTGTATGATTATGTTTTACTTTTTGCCATGTTTGGTCATGTAATGTTTAGTTTTTTGGACATTTAGTTCTGTCTTTGCACTTCCTGGTTTGTTTTCGTCTCCATGCCAACTCATTAGTTTCAGCTGTCATACCTGTTCCATCACTGGTTATGTCACTGCTATTTAAGCCATTCTTTTCCTGTCTTCATCCTGTCATCTTCTGCACCCATGATATCCATGCTGCTTTTCTCATACCCTTGTCACAGTAAGTTTTCTTATTTACGCCAAAGTACAAGTTTTTGTTTCATGTTTATAGTTAATTGCCT